>NC_056730.1:158073607-158373607 GCF_019279795.1 Protopterus annectens | reverse complement strand
TAACAGCAGGAGCCGAGTAACTGAGGGAGTAATGCATTGCCAATGAAAACAGACGGCTGCAGGGATATGCACACTTATGCAGGGAGTATAAATAAGCTCGACAGAAAACGTACAAGTCTGCTCTCACTAAACAAGCTTTCCTCATCATCAGTACTACTATGCTCAGGACATAGCCAGCATGGTCCTACCCACATCATGCAAGTCATGTCTATGTCAGTTCTTTATTTAACTTTGTGTGGAAATTGTAGCTTTCTCAAGCAGACATTAGATGAATTTACATCTTGGAAATGTCAGCATAGATTTTAATGAACACACCAACATGCACGTGCAGGCGCATGTCCTTAAAGTCTATGGATGCATCCAAAAGCTCTCTCACTCAGTGTTATCATAAGGAGATAAAACAGATTTATGAGAGTCATTTCTTAAAACAGTTATGAAGTTTTTTTATTAATAAATTAGGAAGGGTAAGGGAGAATATGCATAATGGCAGTTAAGCCACCCCATTTCAATATGCAAAACAGTTTAAGGAGAGCTAATGGCTTAAGTAATTAAGCTCATGCATATGCAATGACTACTAGAAGACTTTTCCAAGAGCTGTTAAATAGTGTCTTGCATTAAAACAACAATAACAAATATACAGAAGTGCAATTTACATTTTTTGAAAATCTGATGCAGTGGACGGGGTCATTACTAGCTTTTCCTCAAGTAGTCGTAAAACTGCTGCAGGATATGTCCAGTACATACAAAGTACACACATAATAAACTGAATGTTTCATATGAATGACAGCAGTTTAAGTTCTACATAAATTCAAACTCTATTACATAGGACGACCCCCCCCCCCCATACACACACGCACGCACCCCTCTTGTACTCGAGGTCAGAGCATCTCAAGGAAAGATTCACTTCCACTGCAATATCTGAATTTTAAAAATGAACAGCGTGCCTAAACTGAAAATGTGCATAGTCTAAGAACAAAATATTTCATGAATTGATATAAAGATTATGTATGTTAATATATTTGACCATAATCAGAGCAGTCCTTTTAGTCCAGATCTCAAATTTTACTGCCAACTCACATTTGCACGTATCACAATTACTTAAAGAATTGCTTAACTGTGTTTCTTTGTTCATTTGTTGTTTTACTACCATTTGTTAAACATGTGGGTGAGCTGCTCCATAGACCCTTTTCAGCCACAATGGACAATTTATTGTAAACCAGCCAACCTGCATGTTTTCTGGGCAGTGGAAGGAAAACTGAGCATATTAGGAAAATCCATAAAGACTAAATAATAGCCTGAATGTAAGAACTGTAATATCTGTAACTTTATGTACACTCCATGAAAAAACAATGGTTTAAACTAGAACTAGCACTCTCCGGTACAGGAGGTGTTATCTGTGGACTGCCATATCATAATCTGCATATACCTCACAGAAAATACTACATGCAAAAGTAAATAGCCACTAAAATAAAGTTAATTGAGGAAAACAAATAGTTCAAACTGTCACTACAGTACTTGGTAAAACATCAGGTTAACTATAACTTCAAATGCTTACACTGAATGACATTCTTTAATTTACTACTACCTATGCTTTCAAAAGGCCTTTCTGCTAAAGTGTTACACTAGCTTGCCTGAAACGTAGCACATTTTATATTTTCTGCAGAACAGCACAAAACCCTTCACAAGACAGCAAAAACAGCTCACCTGTCATGGGAGTCCTGACAATGTCTGTAATTAACTTGAAATAATCAATACTAGTAATGTTTGTCTTCTTATAATTGCTGTGTCCCTATTTTCAGTCAGAGGTATAGTTTATTTCAATAACTTCTCTGCTAGAGTTAAGGAACTACACAGCCAGGAAACAACAAACTTCCCTCATTTCCTTCACAGTGACCGGATATAGTGCGTATTTCTATGGAGGCAGGAAACTGCCGAAAAGGAAGCAGCTGCATTTCCCATTGTTGATGATTTCTGGGATGGAGCTTTCATGTTCAGGGATTTTATTTAATAAGATAGTCAGCTCCAAAATAAAACTGGAATAATGCCTGCTGCAGTTTGTGAATTCTGGCAAGTACTAGGATGTAATAATATCATATACTTTTGTTGATTTAACAAAGGTACTAAGGGGCAGATGGATGTGATAACTGTGAAAATGATTTATGAATTATGCCATCTACATTTGGCTCTTAAACAGCACCAATATAGCAACAGACATGTACCTGGAATGTGCTTTTATTGCTGAATGATCCTGCAGCTCGATATTTGTATTTGTCTCACTGTATTTACAGTGATTCCCCATAGTTTTTTTTTCAATCATAGCAAAAATGGAGCAAGAGGTGCACTGTTTACTGAGCTTTTGAGAGTTCACCTATCGTTAGATTCACTGCTCAAGCTCTCATTACCGAGCTAATGCAGGTAACATGAAATGCGAGGGAAGGATGCACAGGAACACCATTACAAATAAGTGTGTCAGGGGTTTATTGTACAGAAAAGTAAAAGGCAGAAACCTTTTCTAAGCTAAATTTCACTTAAGAAATGGCAACAAGCACAGACATGAAACAATAAACTGCTCACACAATAAACCGTACAGAAGTTAACTAAACTGGATTGTCAAAAGTTAGTGGTAGTGTACAGAAAAACATACAAGTACTACAGGTAAACTGGCTGATAAAGTGAAAAAAGTACAAGTTTTCACCTGTATGTCAGCATCTTCAAGAGAAAGCAACAAGCAGAAACTGAAGGGTGGAGGGTGGTTTGCTTGCTCTACAAAGGGTTTGGAAGATTCAACAACAGAACAAACTCCCTTCCCTGAAGCAGGAGCAATGCCCAGTGCAGAATCTGGAGAAGGAACTACAAAAGACAGCCAAATCACTGGCATGTTAGCTGCCTAATGAACAACATTCCTGTCACAGAGACTCCCCATGCTTTGGAACAAAATTCCTAACTACATTAGGCAGAGCCCCTCACTAACGCTCTTCAAGAGGAACCTTCATGAGTGGATGGGTAACAGAAAATATACTCCTGGGATCACTTCACTGGCTCTTCTTGACAGAGGCTCAGTTAATTAATCAATGGGGCGGCGAAAGCTGACGCACTCTGGCTAGGCTTATAAATGCCATCGGGCAAATAGCCTAGTATCTACCTATGAACTAGAATACAGAGCAACACTGAGATCTCTCTGTTCATTAGGTCACAGTAAAACAGAACCATCAGGAACTAGGCTTTATGACAAGACTACTCCAACAATGCAGAGAATGTCTCGATATACTCTAGTAACGTAGAAGATAAACATGGGTGACCTCAAGTAAAATGTTCATCTGGCAAACACAACAGAAAGATGGATCTGAAATCTATTGTCATGAGGTCTTAAATATATAAATCATCTATACACCACAAGTTATGGGCCAGATGAATTCACTCCGTTTAGTACACAGACCGATTTATTAAAATAAAACATAACTTCTGTATTCAAAGTTAACAGCAACACTTGAAACTCTCATACCATTTAAAGCAAATAACAAATCTCTGGCTCCTCGGCTTTCAAAAAAGCCTTGTCAAAGTACATCTTACTACTGGTGACCATACACTTAAATACATACATTTGATCAATTAAATAATCATCCAATTAAGAATTCACTAAAAAGCCAACTAAAATGGTTAACTCTTGATATTCTTTTTAACCTTCTTATATTAAATGCTTCCAAGAGAATTCCCTATGTAATCCCCTTGGAAACATTGTATCATATTTTAAAATAAATATTGCTTCCTTCCTTCTTAAATGTTCCTTAATTTTTTCATCAGTACTAAATCTAGTATTTACTTGTCCCAAAATAGTTGCCTGCAACCCCTGTGGGTCTCCATTATGGTGTTCCTTATAGTGCATAACTACAGGACTCTGAAATCTTTGCTTTTTGATGTGCTTATATGCTCTCTTTTAGTCTTACAGCAAAACTTCTCTTACTCAATCTAAAATAATCCACAAGGGCATTTTAAACTATATATATAATCTTTTCACTGTTACAAGTAAAGGTGCCTATTCTGTAAAACTTTTTTTCAATTAATACTTTCAAAACTATCAACTCTGTATTTGAATACTGTGCAACTGTCACATGGAAAAGTTCCATGCCTCACTATACCATCTTTGATATTTTTTGGTCTCTCAAATTTTCCGTGTACCAACATGTCCCTGACACTCCTGCCGCTTTTATATGAAAAACACAGTTTAACATTTTTAGGTAGGATTTTTCTTTCTGTATATAGGACCAGGAGTCCATTGAGACTAAACTACTTAAAAGAAAATAAATAAATTGCATAAACAAAGATCTTAAAACTTGACAGCAATTGCTATATAATTTATCATCAAACCCTCTGCTGCTAAGTAAAGAGCAGAATATCCTGAAATACACAAGTGCCATTTACCCTAAACAAATGAGCTGTTGTATGCTAATATTTTATTTTATTTACATAAATTCATCTTTCGTGTTTTGTTTCTAAGCAAGAAAACAAGTACTAGCAAGTACAAACCTTATTCAAGGGAAAAGTGCAATAGTACTTTAAAATATTCCACTATCCTGAGATGCATAATAGCAGAAAGAATAAGCACACTGTGTGTGTGTGTTACACAGGAAGCAATGTTTTATGTATGGAGAAATTCAGAATGTAAGTTTAAGAGAGATACTGCTATCTAAGAAGCTGCTGCTGCTCAAAGCAAATCAGGAAGTTGACTCCTTATCTGGAGGTGCATTATGGGTCTGAGCAAAAGATTTAAAGACCTCAATGGCTTAGTCAGAGCTCATTGTGGATGAGGTGTGAGAAAAACTCAGGCGAAGATTTTTCTATGTTAGTGAAGTTACAGGGCAGGGGTTGCAATTGTGTTTTGTCATTTTAACACTCTAAAGGCAGACATACTGTTAGTAAGTAATGTCTTTTGGCTTTTCCCTGTTAGGGGTCACCACAGCGGATCACCGGTCCGCTTATAACTGGCATTGGATTTTTACGGTGTCGAGTTGCCAGCCCAGTGCCCAACCTTTAAAGAAGGCACACGCACTCACACACACACCTACCTGCATGTCTTTAAAGTTCACTCGACCACGGGGAGGACATGCAGACTCTGCACAGAAGGCGCCCCAGCCGAGAATCAAACCGGACAGCCTCTTACTGTGAGGCGACAACGCTAACTGCTGAACCACCGTGGCCAGGGCAGACATACTGTTAGTGCAGTAGTTATATGTACTATAAAGCCATTTTTATTAAAGAACTGCTTAGACTGCATAAAACTACAATAAATCAGAGTGGGCTATTTTATCATTTTTCTCTGTTTTGATATAATTAACTTGAGTTTTTTTATTTTAATTTTGTTGACAAACTGGGGCCTGAAGCACTTTAGACTTCACTGTAGCAGAATGCAGGAATTCTAGTCTAGGACCTGCTCAATATATTGCTCCTCTTATGTCTCAGCTGCTGACTGCATGACCTGTCTGAGATGCCATTTTATTGGGAAGTTTGTAACTAGAGACATTGCATTGCTGTTTTTGGTGTGCTTTCTTTAATCAACAACCATGGAGAAATTATTAAAAACCCTACTATAATCCAAGATTGAAAATGAAAAAAAGACTAGTACAGCTGCAACAGAAGTCAAAAGGCCTGGCTAAAATGATGGTTAAGCAAGGAGGATGATAAAGAATCATATTTGGTGGTGTCCAAATGATACAACCCCAAGAAAAGTGAGACAAACCAGAATGGGCTAAGATGCTTTCTTCTCAGTTGACAGAAGCACTAAACACCTATATGGACATGAGAGGTACTAATTATACTAGCTATGAGAAATGAAACAAAAAAAAACATTTTGACTAGGGCTTTGATAACATCTGACGTGTGAGCTACAATGTTTCACAAATGGACTTCTAATGCTAACAAACTAGCAAAGGTTCAAATACAGACTTAAGCATTTTTCAAAACTGTGGTTAAAACTTGACAATTACCATAAACGAAACTTAGAAATTATAAAAACTGACAAATTTAAACTGGCATTGCCTAGTACTATGAGAAAGTGGGTTTTGCAAACTGATCCTAAGAACTTTGACAAGTTAGTTACTTAGGTAGAAAGCTTACTGATTGAACACTGTTCAAAACTGAATTATTTACCTCTATACCAAGTTGCAATAATAATTTTGCCATATTTGGTGAAACAAAAAGTAGCAAGCAATGGAGAAGGAAACTCCTTTTAAATGGCAGCCTGTTCTCTAACGTGACTTTCAAAATTAAACTTGACAAAACAAACACAAAAACAATTCCTGCAATGAAAGTTTGACTGAGATTTTGCAGAGTTCCACACTCACAGAAACAACTAAGTTTAAATGATCAAACTAGGTGTGATAGACAAGTCACAAGTGAATGCAGAAGCCCAACAGTGCAAGTTCCTAAACCTGATAAAGTATGATTCTGCAACACCTTCAGGAAATTGACTAGCATTTCAAAGTTTGATAGCTATCCCATACCCAAAATTGATGAACTGAATTTAGGAAAGGCTAGACACTTGGCAACGCTAGACTTAAGTACAGTCACATAGTGCTTTGTGCCTCTGCTAGAGAAAAAAAAAAGAGAGCCTTTGTAACCTCTGAAGGCCTATTTCAGTATGCAGCATTAACATTTGGTATACTTACAGCTCCATTTACCCGTCAGAGGCTGATGGACAAAATCCTTAGGCCGTACTCACAATATGCTGCTGCACAGCTAGATGACATGGTCATCTACTCAAGGACTAGGAGGCTTACTTACCAAAAGTGTATGCACTGTTCATATGATCATAGGAGATTACTAGGCTATCGACCCAGAGGTAATTTCAAGCCTAGTTGTTTTCATTCCAATGGAATACCACAGAAATGCTAGTCAATACCAAAGTCTGCATTTAGTGAGGACTGCCCATGTCCAGCAGGGTTGTGGGCTCTAACCCCGGTAAGAATTTACGGTGAAAAAGGTTTAACTGTAAATTCTAAACAAAATTAAACTATCATGGAGGAAGCCAAACATATGAGATGCTTTATAGGAAGAGGTTGGTAACACCACAAATAGAACAGAGGCCATGAAAACTGACCTATACTCTCCCCTAAAAAAAAAAACAGGTGATGGCTTTGTTTAACTGGCTGGAGGCCACACAGAATTTGTACCTAATTTTGCAAATGCTGCCTAACCCTTAACATATCTCACAAATCGAAAAGCACCTATCAACAGCGTCTTCAAGCAGCAACAGCATTTAATGAATAAAAAAACAAAAATATGCTCTGAACCAGTGTTAGTGACTCCTGATTTCACTAATAAATTTAACTTATTTATGGAAGCATGACAGTCCCAAAAATGTCAAGGTGAGGAGTACCCTACTTGCTTGTATCAATTGAAAATTTAGTGTTGAAAAAATATATTCAGCCACTGAAAAAGAATGCTTGGTTGTGACCTTTATTCCCTGAAATACTATTTCTTGGGTACACATGTCACATGTCACATGTCAACCTAGTGACTGATCATGCACTGTTACAATGGCTGAGTAAGAAAGACAGCAATATAAAATATGCCGTTGAGCATTATCCCATCAACCCTTCTAATGCACAGTAGCCCACAGGCCTGGACTAGCCAAGATGAATGGTGATGGGATTGTCAGGGTCCTACAATCCATCACTGACAGTCCAAAACCAATGCTTTTTGTTGGGAGGGGGGTAGCTGTAATATTTTATGTATAGAAAAAGATAAAATGTGTGTTGTGTATGGCAACGTGGAATGTGTTCTTAAAATTAAAGGGACTTCTAATTGTAAAATTCATAAAATACTCACAGCACTTTAGTTGGGCATTCAACTGTACTAGTCAGTTAATTAGAAGTCAGCTATTTAGTGCTGCATAAAAGGAGGGTGCCTGTTTATCTGGAGGTTAAACAGGTCACATCAGGGGATCTTCTAACCAGAGGATCTACAGAATCTGATTGCCCAATCAATGCTCATTATGAATGCGGCATGAGGTAAACTGTGGTGAAGATTTTTCTGTGCTTAGTGAAGCTGAAGTAAAGGCCTCTCAATTCCCTGAATTTTAGCAGTCAGGGTCAGACAGGCTGTTAGCAGACAGGTTACACTGACTATAAAATATTTTATAAAGGTGCAGTTCAGTATACTAAGCCATCTGGGTAATGATGTTTCTTTTTCTGCCTTGGTGTCCTCTTTTTTTTTTCTTTTACTTTTTCTAAAACGTGGGCCTCCATTGCTTCTTATGACTAACAGTACATCATCCATCCACAACCCTTTTTCCCCATTTTTCGTATGGAGTTGGAGTGTCAGTTCAACCACGATAATCATCTAGAACCTAGGTTCACACTACATCAATACATATAAAATAAAACAAGAGATTTTTAATTTTTGTGCTTAAGAACATCTGTGTTAATGACAGAAGGGGTGAAACAGAATCCAAGCTTAATGTTAAGGCTGATAACTGGCAGCTAGAGTTAAGCTGCCAATACTTTTCCTGTACCAAGGGAACTGATTTAATTCAAGCCAGTTTTAAAGTCTAGAGTATTGAAATATAGTACTGCCACCTCATCTGTTTAACTGAAGGCTTATTTATTTTAGTCACTTTTATATGATTAGTTGTTTTCCACATGAAAAAGATATTTAATTTATGTGCTGTATCCAAATTATGTCTTAGTGACTAGAAATACCAGACGTGGTTAATATATACTGTTTTTAATAAACTGAGTCAATCTGCCTAGTGTTTGTTCACTTTCTTTTCTGTTGTTTTTACTTACTGTACTGGAAGTAGCAGGTATTTGAATAGACTTCTCTTAATAATTTAACATACATATATGTGTGTGTGTGTGTGTGTGTGTGTGTGTGTGTGTGTGTATGGATCTAGGACTATTGAACGATAGTTCAATAGTCCGAATCCACAATCACTGAACACACTTTAATGAAAGCGCTTTCACTGAAAAAGCGCTTTCGTTAAAGTGCGTTTAAAAAAAAACAAACAAAAAAAAAATAAATCTACTTTTATGCAGGGAGGCAAGTCCCCCTGCACCCCACATTCTCAGATTGCACTACAGTGAGGAAAAGGGAATATTCCCTTATCCGCACAGTAGTACGATCTCCGCAACAGTCATTCCCCCACGACTCCCTCTAGCTGCAGACATACTTCCGCAAAAGTGCTTTTTCAAAGCACTTTTGTGGAAGTATGCCCGACTGTTTGTGCTTCGGTTAAATGTTCCTTTGGGGATCAGTACCGATCCCATATTATATATATATATATATATATATATATATATATATATATCTTTAGAGACACACACAAATTCTTGTTTTCTCTCTCTCTGAGCATATGTAGATCTATCCAGCTATCGTATGTGTGTGTGTATATGCATCTATGTGTGTGTGTGTGTGTGTGTGTATGTATATATATATATATATATATATATATATATATATATAAAATCTATCGATAGATACACACACACACACACACACACACACACACACACACACACACACACACACACACAGAGATAAGCATCTTGTGTGTATGTAGACTAGGTTAGATATGCTGAAATGTTACAGAATAAGAGATACTGGCTATCTGTATAACAACTGTGATTTAAAATGAAAACTTTGCGTGATTTTTCACATGCTATGACCTTTTTGGCAAATCAGTTCTGAATCTTATACCTGCCAAAAGCAGATACCATATAATAGCTTTAACCAGGGTTACAGCACAAGCCTTTATAAACTGTCATGTATGCTGTGTCAAGCAATCACATTAAGGGGGGGGGGGGGGCAGTGGTACAGCAGTTAAGTTTGTTGCCTCACAGCAAGAGGTTCTCTGGTTTGATTCTCAGCTGGGGTGCCTTCTGTGCAAAGTCTGCATGTCCTCCCTGCGTTCGCGTGGGTTTCCTCCGGGTACTCCAGTTTCCTCCCACATTCCAAAGACATGCATCTGCAGCATTCCTCCCCGGGTCTCCACTGAAAATAGGCTCTGTCCTAGTCAGACTTTCTCAGTCAATAAATGTTAAATAAATAATAAATAAAATCCTTCATGACAATCTAGGGCTCAGTGCCAAAGCAAGAGCCCTGTCTGAATGTCACAGCACTCGCTACTAAGATAATGGCCATGCTTAATAATAAACACTGGCGAAAATTAATTTAAACCACAATAAGTCTGACAAATTACTGTTAAAATAACCCCCAAAGGATTTTTTGTGAACAACAGTGGTTCAGAAGTATGAATCCAATGTAAAATGTATTCAGAACCAAAAAAAAATCTGCTTCATTTTATTGTTTTGCAGAAGTGCTCAAAGGCAACATAACATGTTCTGATAGTAAGAGCAAACTGCAAAGTCAGAAGGGTGAAATGCACTGTCCACAAGTAATTATTTATGATAAAGTCTTCACCCATCTGCTTTTCTTACTTTCAGAAACTTGAAAATTTCTAAACCAGACAAAACACGTGAGCTGCAATACAGATTATTCTGGTCTTGCCACACAAGTATCAATTAGCTTCTGCTGTTAATTGTGAAGTGCCAGACTACAGGAAGTCAAACCAGAAACTGTCTATTGTACTTCCTGCAAGTCTAAACTGGAAGTTAAAACCAAGTCATTAGTCGTGAAGCAGTATACCTAAATACTACAAGTACAGACACATGTATTCCTGACACTTTTTGTCCTTCTCAACTGTAATTTATTTAATTCCTTGACTGAAATGTTACATTTACTCATCCCTCATTAGGCCAGTCACTGAATATAATGCCCCAATTTGGCATGCATCTGTCCTACCCAGGCAACAACTGGAACGCCCACAGTGATATTTGAAATGAATTAAGGCCTAAACAACATGCGCTACATGAGCCGACTCAAAGCTCTGTCACTATATTCAGTATCCCACAGACTGCTAAGAGGTGAACTGTGTCTTACCCATTACTGATGGCCTTACTCCACATCAGCAAGTCAAATAGCATCAGAAATACTCAGTCTAGTGATCTAAACCTGTTCTGCAACAGCAAAAGAACGGTTTGGAGGGACAGGTACATCTTGTAGAAGATGCTGCTGCTCTGAAACAGACTCCCCAGCCACATAAAATAAAGTTCATACCAGTCCATATTCAAGAGCAACTTGGATCTCTGGATGGGAAGCAGAAAATTTACCTCAGGACTGCCTTCCGCTGTACTACTAATGGACTAAGACAACTCCTAAATGTTTGATCACATGCATGGGTCCCCTCAAATTATATATATGATCCCAGATATTCTCACTGGGGGGTAATATATACAATCATTGACTATGAGATGGGTAAAACCAATCTCTAGTTAAATTGGATTAGTTAATTCAAGCCCAAAAAAGGAAACTTGCTAGGCTTAAATGGCTCACAATGGTTGCTTGCCTAGTACATACCTATGAACCTATAAGGAATATAAACATAAACAACTCATCCCTAATGATGTAGTGCTGCTACTTGGTGACCATGTTGTTGTACTGGGTAATTTTTGACAGTTGGTTACTCAATGTAAGGGCAGTCCTACAGTTGTAATACTCCTCCTCCTCCTCCCTCTGCCCGTGCTTTAGGGAATCAACATCAATGTAAAGGGCATTTCCTAAAAACAGCTTCCCCATCACTGCCACCGTGCCTTTACAAGACAGATAAAGACCGTCAACTGATCTTATTCACTTGCATTACTGAGGCTCTCTTGCATAAATACTTATTAAAAAAAGATGCACATACATCATAAAACTTTAAACTGCTGCTTTACTAATTTAGGTGGGATACAGTTTACAACACAGTGATTTTTTTTCAGTATACAGTTGTAACTCTGACACTTGTATGTTCTTCTCTAATGCATGCAGGTTCAACCAGTAAGAATGCCACACACAATCCAAATGTGCTCTCTGTATCAGTGACTAACATTTTTGATCCCAACAGATAAAATATTGCAAGGACAGACAGCGTACTCTGTTGCGTTTTGCAGAAATTTTGGTAACCCTTTCAAAGGGTCTGAAATGGAACTACTGTACTACCACCTGACATATGACAGAAGTCAGTATAGCGATATATTCGTAGATTATTACTAGGTTAACAACCTGGGGTGTGCCTTTCTAAGCCTAGCCAAGTTTTCCAAAGGAATGATGGCCCTGTGTTCAAATAGAACACTGACAGCCAGGCATTTATAAGCTAGGACACAGTTCAAGAGAAAACTAGCAATGTGAAAGAATTTGTACCATACCTCTCAACCATATGGAATTACTCGGTTTTTATTGAGTTTTGGGATCCAAATGAAGGGGTGCCACCATTCCTGAGTGGCACCCCTTCATTCCCGATTTTTTTTTACATTTATTTCATCAAGTCTTTGAATTACCATGCTGTCGGAGCTGACGTCATCACATGTGCGATGATAAAAAAACAAGTGGAAAAAGATCGTAGAAACAAAACCACTAATCCAATAAAACGATCGTGTCAGCACATAGGTTGCAAGTCCATAAAACGTTTATTGTATAAATTCCACAAGCGCTTTCACCCTAACTCAATTGTAGGGCTTTTTCAAGTGTAAAAACAGTGTAATGGACATGTGCGATGATGTCAGCTCTGTCAGGGCTACCAGCCAATCGGAATTCAGCTCAAGGAGATCACACTGTAATTTCCAGCTGGTCTGGTTCAAATGCGAGTGGGAAATCTCACTCGCGATTACAGGGAAATATATTACAGCAGCTCTCGCACAGGGAAGTTTATTAGCTCTCGCTTTGGACAGGGAAGTCAGCAGCACTTTGGATTTATTAGCTCTGCAGGCCGTGGGAAATTTTATTAGCTCTCGCTTTGGACAGGGAAGTCAACTTATTCGCTCTCGCAGGCCATGGTTTGGAAAGGGAAGTCAGCAGCACTTTGGATTTATTAGCTCTGCAGGCCATTCGGGTTACAGACACAGGGAAGTCAGCAGCACAGCACTCCTCCGATGTTTGGACACTCATTTTGGATCCAGATTTGGCGTAACTGGTGTGTGTGTGTGTGTGTGTGTGTGTGTGTGTGTGTGTGTGTGTGTGTGTGTGTGTGTGTGTGTGTGTGAATGCCCCCTATGTAATACACCTGGTGGCTACACGTATTTCAGGCTCAAACCCTATAACTTTGGGACAGTGTAAAAAGAGCCTAAAGTCCCTAGCCACCACCATTTCTCAGCTTTGTCCAGATTTGTTGTGCTGAGAATTGAGAAGGGTTATGGTGGGAATTAGAACATAATTTGTAATCCCCCTTTACTGGCTTTGTTGTTTGTCCAGGTTTTTGTGCTAAGAGTTGAGAGCTATGGTGAGTGAGAATTGAGAACTGAATTTGTATTCCCCATATTGGCTTTGTCCAGGTTTTCTGGTGCTAAGAGGTTGAGAGGCTGAGCTACGGTGAGAAGTGAGAACTGAATTCACTAAATGATAGCCATTAAGTTTCAGTCTTCCTATTTTTTAGGAAACCGCTGATTTGGCATAGTGGTTTGTTGCTCTGACTGTAGTGTATAGGGTTCCTGGGTTCAAGACTTGCCAGTGAAATGCATGGCAGTAACACATTTTATTCTAGCAACTTTACAAAATTATACAAGCAATGGTTAAAATGTGTCCCTGGTAACTCCCTAGCCACCACCACTTGTGAGCCATGTCCAGGTTTTTTGTTCTAAGAGTTGAGAGCTATGGTGAGATGTGAGAACTGAATTTGTATTCCCCCATTATTGGCTTTGTTTGTCCAGGTTTTTTGTGCTAAGAGGTTGAGAGCTATGGTGAGAAGTGAGAACTGAATTCATTAAATGATAGCCATTAAGTTTCAGTCTTCCTATATTTTAGGAAACTGCTGATTTAGCATAGTGGCATGTTGCTCTGACTGTAGTGCACAGAGTCCTGGATTCAAGACTTGCCAGTGACATGCATGGTGGTAACAACATTTTATTCTAGCAACTTTTCAAACTTATACAAGCAATGTTTAAAATGTGTCCCTGGTTTTTGACCTTTTGTGCCCCACCCAAAAAAAACTGAACTTGAAAATAAGTGCGAGAAGCTGTGCAAGATACCTATGAATTACACTACTGTCATTCTATTTATAGTGTGGGTGTGGAAGTAGACTTTTATGATGAAAATGTTCTGAATTTGGCAGTTTTGTCATTATTGGTTCATGCATTTTGTTTCATTGCCTACAGTACAGCCTACTGGAAAAAAGTTCAAACAATAAATTTAAAATGCTCTCTAACAAAGGTGTTGTATTATACAAGAAATGTTGTTGTGTCTTTCGGCTTTTCCCGGTTAGGGGTTGCCACAGCGGAACTCCAGTCCACTAATGCTTGGTAGTTGATTTTTACGTGCCGAGTTACCAGCCCTGATGCACAACCTTCAACGAAGGTACGCCCATTCACGCATGTCTCCACGCAGAAGACGCTCTAGCTAGGAATCGAACCGGACAGCGTCTTACTGTGAGGTGACAACGCTACTGCAGCACCACCACCGCAAGGAATATAACTTAATAAAGTCCGGAAGGTGTATCACAGAAAAGAACACGTTTCTTGTTTTGTGTGCAAGGGGTCAATGATTTAAAAACAGCCTAAAGGTAATCTTTATTCACCACTGACCAGATGCATTTTCGTTGGCTGTGGTGTGGGTTTCAATGCTATTTCAATGAATGTGAGTTTCAAAGGCAGAGAAGTTTTAATGCCAAGTCTATTTTCATTGAGACAGTATTGCTTTCTTTAGCAGATGTCAAAATAAAATCCAAATAATTATTGTAGAAGTAAAGCAGTATGCACACATTAGTGTTTATGGTAAATGGGGCGAAATCGCCAGGTAATGGAACATTGGAATGGCTGCAGGGGGTCAGTAGTGCCATATTTTGGTTGTCTGTTCTTCAGTTTGCGTTTGAAAGTTGATATCCCATAATCCCATTGGAGTGGGTGGGGTTCTGTAATTATGTATGCAAATTAGATGTTAATCAGCGTACAGATTTGTATCTATTTTTCATGGGCCATGTCCAGATTTTTGATGTTTCCAGGTTGAGAGGTATGATTTGTACAAAGGTGTGAAAACAAGTTAAAAATAATGTACTGTCCAGGAAAAGATACTAAACAGTTCCTGTTTTATCACCTGATATGCTGGCCCAGGAAGTGACTCAAGGGACTATTCGTATGAAAGAAGTAGTATTCAAGTCCTGGCATAATCTGCACTCTTCCTAATGCCTTAGTGTAACATATTAGGCAAACTTCAAACGTTATAAACAACAAAGGCCAGAAAAACATAGACATTATTGTAAATACATAAAAGTGTCTCTACCGCCTCAACCAACAGCCTTTCAAGAGTTCAAAAACACATAACCAACCTCATAGTTAAAGAGTTACACCAGTTAAACAATTAAAACATCATCCAATCAATGCATTAAATTAAATTAACATTTTCCAAGGTGTCAGCGTTCCATACTTTACGATAAAAACATTTTTTTTAAAAAGCAATCTATTCTTAAGGTCAGTAGCATTAACTCTTTTTTCTAAAATAGTCCCCCTATGATGAACAATAAAATGCAACCAATCCTTGTTATCCAAACAACTAATAACCTACCTCAGTACACTTTTCAATAATCCAAATTTGGCTAGTTTCTAAAATACATAATGATTAACTATATCAAATGCACTTGTACAACCAACATACATGGCATCCACCTAGTATTTTATGATGGAAATACATATTTTCTAAAATGGTGGTTCAAGCCAGGTATGTGTGTGTATGTACGAGTATGTTGCTAGTACAAAATACAAGTGATGGCGTAAATCTGCATTATAAACTACTAGTAAACATTTTGCCATTAACTTACCAGTAGCTGGCAAATGACTGATCAGCCTACAACTAGCTACAGACCACTTTGTCTCCTTTATTTTTGTAAGCCAGTTTGATGGTGACTTTTTCCATTCTATACTTCGCTATCATCATGTCAAGTAGAACACTGCATTCATAGGTTCATAGGTGTTTACTAGGCTAACAGCCACAAGGGCCTTTTTAAGCCTAGCCATGCATCCCAAATCTCTGATAAGTTCTGATACCCTTGATAAGTGTATGCATGGGCTTTTGAGATGAACCATTTACAGGTTACCTGTGCCCATTAGAGAGACAAGTGCCAAACCAGGGATGAATTTCCGGTTTTCCACCCAAATGTCCAAGTTGCACTAAAATTGGTTTTGGGAGGAACTCTGCTTCACATAGATGGGGAGGGGCCTGTTCCATAAATGGGGTGGTCTCTGGGATACATACCTCTCTCTCCAGCAGGACCTATTTATATCACAGGCAAAGTTTATGTCTTTAGAATGGGTACTTCTGGTGATGTTTGTTTTGCGGATATGCAGGAGGTCCATCAGAGTGGGGTCAGACAATGTCCTGTATGCCAGGCATAGATCTCCCCTCAAAAGCCTGTAGGAGACAGAATATAGGGATAGAGCCTTGAGTAGGTCTGCAGAGGACATTTTACTTACGCTCTGTATTCTTTTAGTGAGAAACCTCTGTGGACATTCCAATTGTTGGATATGCCTGGTTAGGTATATACTGAAGGGAGCATTGTACTCTATGATAGGTCTGACGAATGCCGAATACAGTGGAACAATGACTTCCTTGGCCTTAGATGCCATATATTTGATTATAAGTTACGCAACATAAAATGATTTCCTCACTACTGTAGACACATGACGGTCAAAGGCTAAAAAACTATATGTGTGTGTCCCTAAGTTCCTGACTACAGGGTCAACTCTAAGGGGTGTGTTGTCAATGTGATAGTTAGCAGGGATGGATGAGTTCCCAAAGGATACTACTATGCATTTCTTGGCATTCAGTTTTAGTCCATGGCTATGACACCAGCTGTTTGTCTGTGTCAGCCCCTCTTAGAGAACATTTGTGTCAGTCTGAGATTCAATGGACAGCTACTAATTTGCAATCATCTGCACATTTAGTCAGCCAGAGACCACAGAGATTGGCCATGACTTCTGAGAAGTAACTGCCAAAAAGAGCGTTCCAAGGACTGATCCCTGAGGGACTCCACATATGGAAACCAGTATGCAGGACACAGTAACAGATATCAAAAAGGACACAGAGTTTACAAATAACAACCCACTATTTATCAGAAGTATGGGATTTTTTTTTGGTGGAAGTGTCAATATAATTTTTTTTGTACTCTGGGCAGACAACAACATTTTTCTGGGATCCGACCCCACATGTTGGAGATGCCAGAAAAGGCAAAAGGGAACCTGGGAACATTTACTTTGGGACTGTTAGAGATTAACCCAATTCAGTTATGAATCAGGTGCATTGTTGGGTAGGATCACTAACAATTCCCAGAGTCTAACAGAACCTTTATTCTTTTTGGGGAAACAGAGGGACACAGTCTTCTCTTAGTAAAAGAGCCTCTTGTATGGACAGCTATCCTTGTAGCAAAGAAAGCAGTAACAAGAAATTGGAAGACCCTGTTAAGCCCCAGGGTAAAAGAAGAGATTACCTTGATTGATGCCCTACTGGCCCAGAAGCAGAATTAGGTCTTCCAACAAGGAGAAATTCGAAAAGTGTATGGACCCAGCAGGAAATGGTATGGTAAGAAGTAACAACCTAGGTATTGTCAGAACTACTAGATGGCTAATGCAGCTCGACTATATTTAGAACATTATTATTAAATGAGTTATATAACAGCACCTGCCTCCCTAAGCACTGCTTTATGACTATACATGAGGAATGGGATATAGACTTGGTGAATTTTATGATTTACAACTTCTGGAAGAATTTTTACCAGTGGCTTCTGAGTGCTAGATGTAGTTCTTTTTTTTAACTGTGTGATAAATTTGACAACCACTGAATAATAAAAGATACATAATATTCACCACCTGAAGTGGTCTAGTAACCCTGTTCTGCAAGAGATAGAATGGTGTTAACGGATTAATTCATAAACTGTTTAAAAGCATACATATCAAAGTCTTTTAGGTACAAATTTAAATAAACAGGTGAGATACAACAGCAGCAAAAGATCAACTGATAATTTCAAACCGAAAAGACTTTTGGCTTTTCCCAGTTAGGGGTCGCCATAGTGGAACTCTGGTCCGCTCATGACTGGCAGTGGATTTTTATGGTGCCAAGTTGCCAGCCCGACACCCAACCTTCAACGAAGGCATGCCCATTCACGCTCGCACCTACCTGCATGTCTTTAACGTCACTCGATTGCGGGGAGAACATGCAGACTCCACACAGAAGGCACTCCAGCCCAGAATCGAACAGGAGACCCTCTTGCTGTGAGGTGACAACGCTAACTGCTGCACCACCACGGCTGTTTAACTGATAATCAAAAGGTTTAAATCTCAATTGAGGTGTAGAATACAAACAGCCTTAGAAAAGAATAAACTTCCAATACATATTCACAGAACCAAAACTCAGTTATACTTAAAATGAGAATGAAGTTCTACAATAACATAAACTCCACATTAAATTAAGGTATGAATGCCAAGTCATACTGTAGTTTGCACTTAACACTGACTGGCTGTTATCGACATATTATTAGGGAGTCCATTTATAATTCACCATAATTTTAAGCACAAGATACTATTTCCAGAATTTTGCTTGCCTCTTTCATCAGAGTGCACACACTAAGAGATGCAGGAATTTCTGCAGTACTCAACTATTAAACTCCCCAGTTAGAAATTAGGACAAAAACAAATGTGTTGTTCAACTTGTTCTAGAGGTAATATCCAGAAAATGCATACTGCTGTGAAACATATGCTGCAAGAAATGATGGGCTCTTACCATGTGTACCTTACCTTGTCCACAGCAGTGTAATACATAAACATCTGCTCATACAGCTGTGATTCTCAGTCAAGCAAGTCTAAGTAAGGATATGGCTTGCAGCACATGACCATGTATCTCTGTCTCTAGAACTTATTGTCAAACAATATACACTACTGCTATTCTCTGTTCCCTTTCAGGATCTCAGAAGCATTCTGATTCAGATACATATATGAAAGTAAGTTTTATTTTCAATCTATACTTTTCACAACATGGTATTTTTAAAAGTGAAATTAATATAATTGCTACTAATGTTAAGGAGGGGGTTCAAAGTTTGAGGAAGAATACCCTATGTGTTATATTAAGAAGCAAACCAAGAGAGAATTGTAGCACAAATGTTACAATGGAAACGATGTGCAAGCAACTTATCACTGACCTTTATATCAAATGTACAACTGAGATTAAGAAGGACCAGTACGGGCACACAGACCCTTGGTTAAAAACATGTGATTAAACACCCTGAGTGCAGTCTCAACCAATGTAAAAAGGATCAAGAAAGCCAAGCGTTCCAAGAAACAAGATGTAAACATACTACCTTTTCAATAACCTTCTCAATAAATAAAGAGAGATTGGTTGGAAGCTCTTCAAAATAAACAATTAAAACTTATAAACTGGAGCCATGGCTGGAACAAACTAAACTCAGTAGTCCACATTAGGTTGGAGCCGAGGCTGAAACAAACTAAACTCCGTATTCCACATTAGTCACAGTTACTACGCATATATGTTACATACAACTCAACCTCTAAGCACAAAAAAAAACTAGACAACACCAAAAATAATTGGGGGGAGGGGCAAAGGCTAAAATCAGAGACAAATTTTTAAGTACAGTTGAACCTCCATAGTTGACCACCTCAAGTTGACCTAAATTTCACAGACTGGATATGCACCACATGTACTCAATGGAAGACTGACCTCTTTCTATATTGATCACCTCTGTAAGTTTTCCATATCACTTCCCAGTTTTCATCCTGCTAAACTCTTACTAGCCAGCTGTAAACTAAACCACCACAAAAAGCTTCCCATTGCTGAGCTATAGATATATCCCCCCAGGAAATAGCATCCCCATTTCTGAACACATTCTCTCCTGGATCACCTACTACATACCTAATGAAACAATAATACTGGGGGCATCAATATTGACTGGCAAATCTTGGCCACAGACTTCCCTACCTGTAGTATAAATCTCCATGGCTTCTCTCAACTAATTTCAGCCCTTACCCACTATAGCAAATCCACCAACTCCAACTCTATCCTAGACTTGATCCTAGTATCCAATATGAACCTGTACCATAACCCCAAAACGTCGCCTGATTCTATCAGCAACCACCTTCCTACCAGCATTCAAAGGCACTCTCTATATCAAATTAGGTAACACAAATATAAAGAGTGCTTAAGTCTCACTCACTTCAACCATGATGACAATAGACACTCCTCCATAAACTGGTCCTTCCTCTTTAACCTACCACTATAGGATGCTGCTGTAAAATTCAACTGCATGTTTCTGGATATTGAACTAAAGAAGAGTCCTGGAACACTGAATCCAGAACTACCACTAAAAATCAAATTAAGCAGATAAAATAAATGTTCTGGGGAAGAGAAGAATGTATAACTGTTTATTCCCAAGTAAAACTCCAAAACAAAACATTCAGAGTTAAAACTGCTTCATCAGGCTTGTAAGACAACATGAGCAAATGCAAATCTCTACAAATAGTCCAACAAATGACGACTATAGAAGTATAGATTTTTGGATATCACTTTAAAGAAGGATGTTAAATGTCAGCTACAAACAACACTCTATACAAAAGTAAAAAAAGTGTACATATCTTTCACAATATTCTCAATTCCCTTGCTCCCCCTTAGGAAAATCAGAGTGAAATCTCTTCATGCACCTTGGCTTTATCATTCTACATGGACCCTAATGCACAAAATGGATATTGCATGGAAGAACCCAATCACCTTCAAACCTGTAAACAACTCCGAAATCACACTATAAAAAAAACAGGTCAAAGTCGATAAAAAAACTACAATCTACAGCCACAGACAAACCATCATAACAATCCCAAAAAATTCTGCAACACCATTAACAAAATCCTTTACTCAAGCTCTTCCAATATACCAAAGCCTTGCCCAAATAACTGCCTCCTTGAAAACACCACTAAACTCAACTATTTCCTTAACTCCATTAACTAACTCAAAATGGTCACACTTACAAACTCACTTTTCCTCTCCCCCTGACAATAAACTTATCTTTTCTCTAAAACCTGCCCCCAATTCCTACATAAAATCACTAATGACTAAATTAAAGCTCTGCTCTCCCCTCAGCAAACAGTCTACAACCAATCTTCCTAAAATCATCTGCTTAACTCAATAGACTTCCAATCTCAATCCTTATCAATAGAGCAGAGAACCTACAGTCCCTTTTATCTGGAAACAATTCTTCACTATTCCAATTCACAAAGGAGGACACTCCGCTGACCTGTCAAACTACAGCCCCATAGCCATTCTGTCCCCCTTTTCATAAATTAAAAAATCCATACACAAACAACTTCTTGAACATCTAAAAGAAAACTATACACTGCAACCCAACGTGGCTTACACCCCAACCACAGCACAACTACTGCTCTAATCTCCTTTAATTGCAAATGCTCATATGCCATAGATAACAATAACCTAGTATCCTGCCTATGTCTCGACCTCTCCAAAGCCTTTGACACTCTCACCCCAAGATTCTCACTAAAATGTCTGATATTGGCTTCTCCAACTCTACACTCAAATGGTTCTCTAGCTACCTTTCCAACAGACAGCAGTCCATTAAGTGGCTCTCTTCCTTCTCACACTTCCTCCCTGTTAATATTGGAGTACTACAATGTTCCATTCTTGGACCACTACTATTCAACATCTTTACTGTCTCCACACATCTTGCCCTCAGTTCTCACTTAAACAATATGCTGGTGACTCCATTATCATCTGCTCATCTGATACTTCACACCTCCACTCTATCACCCAAAGCTCCTTCAACTTCAGCAAAAGGTAGCAAACTCAAACCCAAAAAACTAAACTTCTCCTATTTCTCCCAAAATCTCATTCTCATTTTAAATCTTCCTTTACTATCACATCCCTTGACAACATTGTAATAGATGTAGAAACACACACCAAGCTCCTGGGCATCATTACTGATGATCAACTAAAATTTGATCTACATGTTCAAAACAGTATTACAAAAAAATCACCAAAAACTTGGCTTGCCCTATAGAAACAAAAACTCCTCACCAAGGACTCCAGACTCTCCCTTGCCTATGCCTATCTTCTTCCCACTCTACTCTATGCCTCTCCAATCTTAACTAACCTATGAATAGACTGCCCATACATGTCAAGCAGAGTGCCTCCTTGGCCCTCTTCAAAAGGAACCTTGATGATTGGATGGGAGAAAGAAAATTCACCCCGGGGATCATGGCAGTCATCCTGCTAAACAGGGGACCAGGGAAGTAAATAGTGTGGGAAGAAATAGCCAGGGAATTGTTATGGCTAGGCTTGTATTGGTCCTAGGGCCGATAGCCTAGTACCAACCTATGAACCTATACTCCTTCCCAAAAATCTAAACTTGAACTCTCATATAATAAAGTCACTAGGTTTGTTGCAAATCAGCCCTGTAATTCACATCACTGTCTTTCTCTTAAATTCCTAAACTGGCTTGAGCTCCCACACTAGCTCCTTCTTGCTCAATTGCTCCTTAACCCATTAACAGACCTACCTCCTGCCCTGCTATCTCATCCCTCATCACCTACTACACTCCCAATTGTGCTCTCCAGAGTTCTAATCAGCTTATGTTGGAAATCTACAAGCCTAAATGAACAATAGGTCAAAACCTATAAACCTACTTAGTGGCCTTAACCTGGAATAAACTTCCTCTAACCATCAGAACTATATGAAATACCTTCAACTTCAAAAAAGCATTAAGAGAAACACTGCTGAACTCACGGCTCTGTTCCTGCCTAAACCCAACCTAACTCTCTCAACCCCACCTCCTCATCTCTCACTGTTTTCCTCATACCTCACCTTCTTCTTCCCACGATACACCCCCCATCTCTAACTTCCTTATCCCCCACCTTACTCCTCCTCCTCCTCCACTTCACCTGCCTATCACTTTCACCCGTTCCTCTAATACAACCAATAATAATATACAACCAAACACCCTAATACTGTGCGATTTCAACTACCCTGCCATTAACTGGGAAAACTACTTGTGTACCAACACCTTTGCCCAACGATTCTTGGAATTCATAAATTCCAATGCCCTGGATCAACTAATCCATAGTCCCACCAGGGCCTCCAATATCCTAGACCTGGTCATTACCAACATGGGAACTCGATGCTCC
Organism: Protopterus annectens; assembly: GCF_019279795.1. Lineage (NCBI taxonomy): Eukaryota > Metazoa > Chordata > Ceratodontiformes > Protopteridae > Protopterus > Protopterus annectens. The sequence continues at coordinate 158,350,403 of NC_056730.1, read as the reverse complement.
ACACCTATGGTCACCCTCTCATTGGTCAGGTCAGACCATAAGCTAATCACCCTTAACATCCACATCCCACCCCCACACCCAGTAAGGAAACCTCCATAAAAAACTTCTCCAAAGCCAACTTCATGCTACTCAAGTCAGAAGTTACAAACGTCATGACACCCATGCAGACGGGAACTGAAAGTTCGACTGTGGAGTCCTACACTAAAGCACTGTATGAGCACATCCACTCATGCATGAATCGTGCCATCCCAAATAGAACCAAGATGCTCTCCTCTAAAAGAAAGGAAGCCAATCTGGTGGCCCCCTGCCATAAACAAACTTTACAACAAAAGGAAGAAACTGTTGTAGAAAAGAGGAAAATCCCAGGATGCAAAACCCCCCTTACCAGCCTCAGTAAAATGCTGAGATCCCTCATAAAATCCTCCAAAGCTAGTTACGAAAATAAAATTGCCAAAGATTCCAAAGACAACCACAAGGCATTCTATAACTATGTCAAGAATCTAAATGGCAATGCTCAGATCTGCTCTGAGCTACAACAGAATGGCATTAAATATACTGATCCCAAGGATATTGCCAATATCCTGGCAGATCGATTCAGTGCCAACTTCACCACCCCTCACCTCCTAAATGTCCCATCTTAATACTGGAAGATTGCCAAATTCCGGTAATAACGGCCACAGAGATAAAAAATGCACTCTCCAAAGCTAAGAATACAGCATCCATGGGACCAGATGACATCCCAGGCTGTGTATTACATGAACTACAAAATGAACTGGCACCTCACCTAAGTGTCATGTTTAATCATACCCTCACCTCAGGCTTCGTGCCCACTGAGTGGCCCACAGCTACAGTTGTCCCACTCCACAAGGGGGGATCCACCTTGGATCCCGAGAACTACCGCCCCATCAGTCTGACGAGCCTGATCTGCAAGGCCATGGAACATATCATGGAACTTATAAACAAAGACATTGGCAACCTTAAAACACTGGACCTCACCCAGTTTGGGTTTGTGAAGGGCCGATCTTGTCTCCTGAACCTGATTGACTTCTTTGAATCAGTCTCCAGAGCTGTGGGTGAGGGTATGGCAGTCCACACAGCCTATCTGGACCTCACCAAGGCCTTTGACACCATCCCCCACTCTGGAATCATAGATAAACTTACTAAGCTGGGCATTAATCCCTACGTCACTCGATGGGTTGCCAACTGGCTTACTGACAGAACCCACACTGTAAATGCAGCTGACTTCAAATCCAGCTCCAGACAGGTGACAATTGGAGTACCTCAGGGTTCAGTCCTGGGACCTCTCTTGTTTCGCATCTACTTCTCTGAAGTACAGGCCAACACTAAGGGACTCTGGCTAACAAAGTTCGCAGATGATGCAAACTGGGAGCCATTATTGAATCCCCAAATTATGTGGATACTCTACAAAAGGGCCTTACAGAAACAGATGCTTGGTGCCAGAGCCATGGGCTCAAGTTCAATGCCAAGAAATGTATAGTTATCCCCTTTGGGAGAAAACATGTACCCATGAATTACCACATAGGTGGCAGTACACTAAACACCGAAAGTGTGATAAGAGACTTAGGGACACAGGTGGACAGTGGTCTCACCTTCAATAACCACATCGCCACAAGAGTCAGAAAATCCTTCTATGTGGCACACCTCATCACTAAGGGCTTTTCATCAAGAAAAAAGGAGGTCGTTGTCCCACTGTACTCATCCCTCATTAGACCCATTATAGAATACAACGCCCCATTTGGTATGTATCTCTCAAGACATCTTCAACAACTGGAAAGGTTGCAGAAATACCTCACTAAAAAAATCACAGGCCTAAAGCAGATGCCCTATGCTGATCGCCTTAAAAAACTCCAGCTATACTCTGTCGCATATCATCTACTCCGAGGCAATTTCTGCTTAACATACAAGGCCATGTCAAACCCAGAGCTGTTGGACATGCTACACTTAAAGAAATCCCAATCCCTCAGAGCCACACGCTCCAGGGATTTAAACCTTGTCATCACAATAAACAAAATATGCTGGAGGGATAGGTTCCTGACCCAGAGACTCCCCAGACTCTGGAAAAGACTGCCCATACATGTCAAGCAGAGCGCCTCTTTGGCCTTCTTCAAAAGGAACCTTGATGATTGGATGGGAGAAAGGAAATTCACCCCGGGGATCATATCAGTCGCCCTGCTAGACAGGGGTCCAGGAAAGTAAATAGTGCGGGAAGAAATAGCCAGGGAATTGTTATGGCTAGGCTTGTATAGGCCCTAGGGTCGATAGCCTAGTACCAACCTATGAACCTATACTAGAAGCATACTAGTGTGACATTATACAATTCTTCTGACTCTACTGACCTACATCCTTTTTCATGTTTGCACCTTCCCCAGTTTCACAGGCAAACATCCACCTATTGTTTTATGTCCTTCTTATTTCTCCTATGTACCATCTTTTACAATGCTTTGTTCAGTAGTATTTTACTTTGTATTTCTTTCTTTCTTTCTATATTTAGAGTTTTTTTGTATACAGCTTTTCTCCCCGGGCCACCACTGAGAAAGGGCACCTGCCCAGTTGGATATATCCCAACTAACAAATATCAAAATAATATAAATAAATAAAATGCTACATTTCTTGCACCTGCAAACATATTAGCTTTTTTTTAATGTGAGCAAAAAGTTTCACTGGAAATGACATCAAAATGTCTGTACAGGAAGGCATTTAAATATTCTGTTCTGAGTAAAATTTACAAAGATTCCTTCCTGCATCTGTGTAGTTGTTAAATGTTTTCCTTTTACATGGAAACAAGTTGTCTGTAGGCACAAGCAATTAATTTTGAGAGTTGTGAGAATTATTGGCTGGGGGAAATGCAAAACTTAAATGTAAAATAGCAAGCAGTTCAGTGAAAAATAAAGGTTGACATTATGGGAAGTGAATAAGAGACAGCAGCTTCCACAGCAGCCTTAATACTTTAATGCATTTAACAGAACAATTTACTTTTATTTAAAGATGGCCACTGCACTTTTTCTTAGGACTAACCGTTAATGCTTTCTGAAAGTATACATGCAGTTTTTTAAATCTGGGAGGGGAATAAAGATGAGAAGAAAGCAGACAGCAATCAGTGGAAGTGGAAATACAGGCACCCTTTATTTTAGGTTATGTAATGCCTGTGGGTAATGATATCAATTTGGGGCAAGTGTTTCTATTTGGAAGGTTAAACTTCATCATTTTAAGGTGTCCACAATGTTACCTGTTTGCTCTAATTTTATAGGGGATGGGGTGTTCTGAAAATGTAATTAGTTTTTTGTTTGAGAGTTATCATGAACTCACAACTTTGAGTTGTCAAAAAGTCTTGGCAAATGTGACAAAGGTTCAAAAGGAGATGAAAAAAAAAACAGTGTAAAAGATCAGCATGCCAAACATTAGTGCATGCATTTAAGACTAAAGTTGAAATGCACATTTAAAACGCTGTCAGAAATAATAGATGGGAACAATAGCTTTTATCATAATAGCTACTCTATCCATATTATCTTGAAATATAGATGGCCTTACAGCTATAGATAAAAAGGAAGGAGTACTGAATTATATTAAGAAATACAGAGTGCAATTAGCAGTGCTGCCAGAGATGCATTTGGAAGGAAATGAGCATCTAGATTTGACAAATAAATATCAGGATGGATATTTAAGCAGCATATCAGGAACAAAGGAAATGGGAGTAATAATACTGATTATTACATGGGATCCAGTGGTGACAGAAGAGGAAAAAAGACAATAATGGTAGATTTCTGGTAATGATCGGATATTGGCAAGGGTGGTGGATTATGGTGGCATGTATTTGCATTCCACCATAAATTGCTACTATGGAGCTTCAGAAAATTTTGGGAGAAATATTCAGCTTTTCAGCAGGGCATATTACTTATAGGTGGGGGACTGGAACTTGATATACATTTTTTTTCTTTTTTTCTCTTTATTTACAAAATTGAGGAACTATCAGGGGGACCTAGAAGGAAAAAATATAACAAAGGGTAGATTTTAAAAATAAGTTTATAAAAATGCTTGGTGTTGAAGAAGTGAATTCAGTAGTAGAAACTCTAGCAGAATTTAGATATTCCCCAGTGTGCAATAACTGGACTAGACTGTATAGAAATTATATTTCACAGGAACAAGTGCATTTAACTAAAAGCTTCGACATAGATCCAATAATTATGTCAGATCATGCACTGATAAAAGCTAAGATAAAAATGGAAGGTAATGAACTAATATTGAAATACTGGTGCTTTCCCACCTACCTGTTAAAAAGATGGATATTTTAATGAATGGGCAGTGGAAATTATTTGAGGATTACTATGGAAAATAGAACTTTCTTCAAAAGTGATCACTAGTGAGTGCAATAAAATGAAAATGAATTTTAAAAATATAGCAGAAATAAAAGAGAAATAGATACAGTTAAGAAGTAAAAGGGATTAGAGTGGCAGACAAAGGTTCAAGTACTGCACAATAAGGGGAATCTCACAGAATAAGAAGAGCCAGACCTTTATAGAGTGCTAAAGAGAAAATAAGGGAGTATTTGGATAATATGTAATGAGGTTAGACAGACAGCTGTTAAGGAACTATTTTTGTTAACCCCAGAGCACAAAAACGTTTAGCACAATGACTTATGTAAAAGAAAGTAGAAGTGGTTGTTTTAAAACATAGGGAGTCTACAACAAGAGAAAAAAAGAGATCCTGTACCAGTATTTTTACAGATACTTCAGAAATTTTATGAAAATGTGTATAAAGCAGAGAAATGTGGAAATCAAGAAAACAAAAAAAAATATTTATGGAAGACTTTATTATGCCAAAGTTAGATGCAGATGAGGCTCAACAGCTAATTGGTAGGAGAAGATAAGAACAGTAATGTATAATCAATCCACAGAAAAGTCTCCAGGAATAGAAGATATTCCTGTAGATGACTGGAATTTCAAAGGGAAGAAATTGATATATTTATTGCCTTTTGTTTATCGGGATGGTCCAACTAGGTACTCAGGCCCATTCTGGGAAGAGATTGGAAAACAATTTACAAGGCAACAATGGGGCGACAGAGAATGTTTCCTCAGTAGACAGCAAATAGTGGAAATGTGATGGGGAAGAAACAAGTAAACAGGAACATGTTTTGGGGAGTCCAATGAGTTGCCAGATCTTAAAAATTCCTACAGATTACTCCATCAGAAATAGTGGGGGAGCAAATGACTAACTAAGGAAATGATTATTTTGAGTTGAGACAAAAGCATGCCTCTCAGCTGCCTGAGATTTTTAGGGACGTCTCTGATTTTGACTCAGATTTTATCTCTGTCCCCCTTAATCCCTCCTAAAACTTGTGACTTTTGGAGAAAAGGTGAAGAATTACATTTAGTAAATAATAACAATAATTAAAGTTATAAACGTATTTTATTTCATAAAATATATTCATTCATATTCTCTTATTCTTTCAGTGTCACAAGTTGATAGTGCTAATATAAGTGTCCCTGATTGTCCCTAATTATGTCTGGATTTGTCTCTGATTCTGCTGAAATTTGCCCCCGATTCGCTGAGATGTATGGACACATGATCTGAAATGCCTAGACATAGTGAAGCCTTATTAAGTTTAATTATGCTGGCTGCTAAAAAATGGAAATCAAAGTTTAAACCAACTGTACTTGAAGTACTGAATAGTGTAAAACTAGAACAGGTATATTTAGAAAAGAGAAGGATTAAATTACATGTAAATAAGTGGAAATTGTGAGACCAATATAAGTAGAATAATGTTCAAGAGAACAGCACATCATATAATGTTGTGCTGATGATAGCTATAAAGAAAGAAAACACATGATATATGTTAATGAGAAATTTTAATATGCTTTGTTTTCTTTTCTATTAATCTATGTTTGCCTATGTCTTAAATGATTATTTAATAAACGTGTTAAAAAATAAGCTATAAATTCATCAGATCACATGCTTTCTCCTCCTCCTCAGAAGATTCTTTTTTTTTTCTTCTGAGAAAGCGTAGGAAGAGAAAAAGAAGGAAGGAAGGGGACTTGAGAGATGAAATGCCCTTGTAGAGGCCCTACGAAAATTCCATCTATTCCTTTTCTTGAGACATCTTAGAAGAAGGAGATGTCTTTTGTTTTTTTCTCTTAAGTGTTGCATCTGCTTTCACAAAACCTAGCAGTTCGGATCCCTAGCAGACGTCAATAAGAATCCAGGCACCTTTTGCATTGCTAAGATTTGAGTTATTCCCTTCAGTACCTCTAAAATAATGACTGCTGGTTGCATTGTATAAACTGTACTGGTAAGAGCACTCTCACTGGACTCGGGTGAATCAGGCACCATACCAGTCTTCAGCCGGGTCTCAGTAGTGGCACCCTGAGAAATAATAGGACATACTCTTGGTTCCTGTGACACCTCAATGGGTACAGCCAAATCCAGCTGGGCAAACAATGTCTCATACCTAGCCCTTTAGAATTTCTTTTGGAAAGAAGCTGGATGTTGGCTGCATAGGATTCCACCACTTCAGATTAGGTGAGGAGCTTCAAGTGCTGGGTCTCTAAAATTTTAAGAGAAGAAAGATACATATGCAGGGTTTCTGGAGCAAATAACTGACAAATCTGACAGTTCTTATAGTCATGCTGCCCCAAAACAAAATAAGCACTGAGAATGGTGGACCTGATAAGGAATCTGCCAATCAAAGTCATATTTCCCTGTCTCGGCTGACAAATAATAAATCTTAACACAACAATACAAGAAAAAGGAAGGTTTCCCAATAAGGCAGTTATCTGAAAAAGCAAAGGCAGAGGTAACAACAATGACCACATGAAAAACAGACCGAGGATGCAACACCTGCATTTGAACTGTCAGCAAGACAGTCTAATGATCTTGTGCTTATTTGTCCATTTTGTACCCTTATGCCTGTGAGCTTAGGTTATACATTACACATATAACCATATGGAAGGTTTTTTGGCCTTGGTATCCCAGCTGGATGTCAGGTTACCTGGGTGAAGTAGCCCATCAGTACTGGAATACTACAACAATGATCTAAAAAAGGACATAACTACTGATATAGCATAAACACAGAAAACCATGAAGCATGAAAAAAAAAGTGTAACAAAAGAAGTGTGTGCACATGTGGTTGAGTGAAGATCATCATCTCTTATTTCTTGGATTGAACTACCAAAAAGACAAAGACACAAAAGGTATTGTTTTTAAGCAACTTGCTACATCAGTAGATGTTACAGTGTAGTCACTGTTGCTGTCATAAACTTAGGTAAATCTGCTGCAGGCTGAGGTCTGTAGTCTGGCCATACTTTCAGAGCTGAACAGCCTTCCCAACTCAGGTGTTCCAGTGTCATCTTCAAGTTTGGTGCTCTCACATACCTGGCACCAGGAGCCTTGAATTTGATATACTTATTGTGGGCTCCTCAAGCATGGTCTACCCATATGTGGTTAGGGTCTGGTTGAGAATCATTTTCTTGAACGGCATGCGCTTGTTTGTTTGATTTGGTCCTACTCAGCAGTTCAGTTCCTTCCTGAAAAAGAGTAGCACTGGGATGATCATTTCCAGGGGTTTGAAATGTAGGTATCACAAGTTTTTTAGGAGTCACTGCAGATTTCTCATGTGTAATCTTGTAAGATATGCCATTAGAATAGTCAAAGCCATGTCCCTAGGATACTAAGGATATGTCTGTCTGCCAGTTTTCTTTTGTTTTTGCTTTTTTTTTTTAATAAGAAACATCTTTATTAAATTATTATTTATGACAAAGGCAACCATACATTTATTTAAATGAAAACAAACCACATTGACATAATTTTAGTTGCAAGCAGTATACATCACTTATAATCTATCCAGTCACATTCAGTCAAACATTATACAGCTCATTAAAATCCTGCCTTTTTTTAAACCTCATTCCTCCTCTGCATGCATTGGTCCCACAATTCCAATTTTACTATACTCACTACTTCTAGTACAGTTGGTTTAGACTTTGATTTTCATTTTCTAGTAATTGTTTTTTTGGCAGCCATTCTAATTAGCCTCAGCAAGGTCTTACTATGTCTAGACAATTCTGATTCTGTATCACAGATCAAAAAAATCATTCCCTCAGTGATACTAATTTGCTCAACCAGTATATCTGATAGAGTAGTCTGCAGGGAATTTTTAAACTCGGCACATTCATTATACTCCCAGAAAATATGTTCCCAATGACCTCTTACTTCCACATCACATCTTCAACATTTCTAACTATCTGAGGAAAAATTCTTTGGAGTCTAATTGGGGTATAAAAATACCTATGCAAACACTTTCAAGCAAAGACTCTACACCTTCTTGACAATGTTGCATATCTGGGAGATAAACATACACCCCCCCCATTGTTTCTTTGTGAATTATTTATTCAGTCTCTCTCCCAATCATTTCTAAACTTCTCTGAATGATTCTAATAGTTATCATGCAACATTTTATATGCTCTACTAATTATTCCTTTTTTAACAGCAGCTTCTGTTTTAGATTCTACTAAATACTCCACCAGTGCTGGTCTTTCGCTTAGGATCCCCCTGTTTCTTTCTCTTTGCCTATATACTGATATAAATCCTTGACATGGAAAGCAATCTCTTTTTTAAAGTCCAAATAAATTACTGGCCTCTTCCCATTCTATTACCTTTCCTTCTCTATTTGCTCCTGATACCATGTTTCATTTGCCAGTTTCCTCCAATAAATTCCAGCCTCCCTCTTGTCTATTGTCTGTTTCCCTAATTGCAGTCATCCCAATCAGCAGAATCTCATTTCTCCATTCCTGTGTTGGCTTAGTTCTTAGAATACTTTCTGCTACTTTATGAATACAATATTCTGGATGGTTATTATTCACATCCTTAAGGATCTGCATCCAAAATCCCAGTCCCTCATTGTTTCTTGAGCTTCCCCCCATATCACCATCATCCCTTTCTACTTTGAATTACAGGTTTCTGCTTGTGCTAAGTATAGGAGCCTTAACTGTGCAGCTCTGAAATACAGCTTCAAATTGGCTAATCCCAAATCACCTTGTTCTATTGGAAAAATCAGTTTATCCCACTTGATTCTTGCTGTCTTCCCCTCCCAGATACAATCCTTCAGATCTTTATTAATTGCTATCCACAACTTATTGTCTGGTTGATAAAAATATACCTGACCTGTGTGTAAAACTAAACATTTTAACTGCTTGTATCTTGCTATCCATATCCATAAACCGGAGCTTCCAATTTCTCATTTTTTGTATTATCTTTTGTTTAGTCTCCAATATCTCTTCCCATATCCTCAGCTGCCACACCAGATTCCTTTTTTAATCCATATTCCTAAGAACTTCAATTTATCATGCCCCCATAAATATGGATATTACTGAACTAATTTGTGTGTGGGTACATAATTTAAAGCTATTGCCTTTGCTTCAGCTTCATTAATTGTATATCCTGAAAAGATTCTGAAATTGTCTCAAAATGTTCCACAACATTGAAATGTCCTTTTCTTGTTTTATCATATATAAAATAATACCATCTGCAAACAAAGCCATCTTTTCTTTACTACCACACCAATTATACCCTTACATTTCTGAGTACCTTATTTTTTTTTACCATGGTTCTAAATAAAATGCAAATAACAAAGGAGAAAGAGGACTTCCCTGCCTGGTTTCTCTGTTCAAACAGAAACTATCAGAGAGGAACCACCAGCTTTAATTTTCACCTCTAGTAATGTCTTTTGGCTTTTCCCGGTTAGGGGTCACCACAGCAGAACTCCGGTCCGCTTATGACTGGCAGTAGATTTTTATGGTGCCGAGGTGCCAGCCCGACACCCAACCTTTAACAAAGGCACACCCATTCACACACCTATCTGCATGTCTTTAAATGTCACTCGACCACGGGGAGGACATGCAGACTCCACACAGAAGGCAGCCCAGCCGAGAATCGAACCGGAGAACCTCTTGCTGTGAGGTGACAACGCTAACCGCTGTACCACCGAGGCCTTTAATTTTCGCCTCTAATACCTCATATATCCTCCTAATCAACCTTCTAATATTATCAGGGACTTTAAATGCTTCCATTGCTGTGCTCATAAACTCCCAGCTTACGCTCTCAAATGCTTTCTCTGCATCAAGACTCACCAACATCAGGGGCATTTTCTTATATTCTGCTTCCCTCATGATCATCAATGCTCTTTTAATGTTGTCAAATGTGTGTCTCTCCTGCATAAAACCACACTGATCCATATCTATCAATTCTGGCATCACCTTTGCATTTTTTTTTAGGTATTATAGGCATAAACACTTTATAATCATGGGTTAGGATTGAAATGGGCCTGTATGAAGCTGGATCTGATGGGTCTATACCCTCTTTAGGTATTAGGACCACCAGTGGTTTCTTCCAGGATGCTGGTGCTTCTCCTCCTCTTAAAATACTGTTAAACAAAACATTCCAAATCTTTAAAAGTTTTTTTTTCTTCCTAGCTTCCAAACTTCCCAAAGAATACCATCTATTCTTGGGGACTTTCCTGTGCATTGGTTATAGATCACAATTTTTATCTCATATCCTCTTATCCTGTTAGTAATCGAGCCTCCTCTACCTTTAACCTTGGCATATTTAATTCTTGCATAAATATTTCCATTTGTATCTTTTCTTGATTTCCTTATTTCGCTGCTTTATAAAGACTTTCATAAAATTTCCGAAATACTTCTAGTACCTCTACAGTAGCTCGTTATGTTCCTTGCTATAGGCTGCCAAAGCTCGGTGACAACCCTTTCTACTTTCTGTTGCCTGAGTCTTTGTGCTCAAAATTTTTGTGCTCGAGAGTTATAAAAATGCAGTCCTTAACAGCAATCTTTCTAAACTCATGCATATTACTGAGGTAATCCCTTATCTTCTGTTTAGCATTATGCAACTGATCCTCTTCTTGATCTGTGAGCTTCCCCTATTATTGAATACTTCAACCTTTGCAAGTCCCTCTAATTAATTCTTGTTAAATCTTAACCATCTCTCTCCCTTTTATTTTCACCCTATTTTTAAATTCCACTTTAATTTTATCCCACTCCCTAGTTATATTTTCAGAAGAAAGTTATATCTTCTCTAATAACTCCTGAATAATTTCCACTACCCATTCTTTAAATTCCTCTCTTGTCAACAGATAGGTGGAAAAGCTCCAGTCTCTCATTTTTATACCATTACCATGCATTTTTATTTTTGCTACTGTTAGCACATGATCTGAAATAGTTATTGGATGCGTATCAAAACATTCAATTAAATACATTTTCCTGTAAAATGCAAGTTCTGTATAGCCTAGCCCAGGTTTTGTATCTTGCGTAATAGGTAAATTCACATCGTCCATGCCAAATACTTCAAATACCTATCCTCATTTGTTACATTTTCCCTTCTGCCCCCCTCCCCAATACATCTTCACTGCTGCAAGTCAAATTCCAGTCCCCACCTATAAAGTAATATTCCTTGTTGAAATTAACTATTTCTCTCTGAATTTTCTAAAGCTCCATTACAGCAGTTTTAGGTGGAATATAAATACATACCAGTGTAACCCTCCTCCCTTGCCAGTAGCCCCTTAGTACTATAAATCTACCATTATCTTTTTTTATACTTTTCTGTCAATATTGGAGCTCAATTAATAGAAGTACAAGCATTCTGAAAATCTGTCTTTGTCAAATTCACATGTTCATTTCTTTCCAAATGTGTTTCCTGCAGCACAGAGATTTGCAACCTACATTTTTTAATATATTTCACTACTCTTTCTTCTTTGTATATATCTGAGAGGCCATTTACATTTAAAGATAATATAAAAAGCATCATTATGTTAAAAAGTTATTATTTCCACATTTTATGTGTAACAACTTTTTTGTTAATTATCTATTTCCAGCTTTTGTGTTACTTGCATACTTTATTGCTTGGCAGGTTAATCTTTTATACAGTTGTTTCTTGTCATATCCATTTGAGCCTATGTCATATCTTAGAAAATGTTATGTTTTATGGAAATCCCTCAAAAAAGAACACACTGTCCAATACACCCCTAAACCTATTAACTTAATATTAACACACAAAATATGTACATCTTCAAATATTGAAGTTTTACCCTCCTGATAGGAACAATTGTCCCAGACAGGCAGCCACACTCACCAACTTGGATTAACCTAAAACGAAGGTTATCCATGTTAAGCTGCATGGTACAGCGTGTGCTTCTACTAAGTGCTGTCTGGTTTTGTCTTCTCTTTATTACTCTCCCAGACTGTGAAAACACTTGAATGTTTTCAGAAAACATTATCTCCTAGCCATTAAAAAAGCCATTAAAAGAAAGAAGTGTTTTGTTTTTTATAGCTCTTTATAAGACTGTTTCCAAGGAAACATAAGAACCAGATACAGAGCTACTTCTACAAGCACTCATTTATTTGCTAGAGGAAAACTTTTTTTTCCCCCAATGGTCTTTATTTGCTTTCTCTCAAAACATATTAGATCAAGCCAAGAGTCTTAATCGAGTCATTCCCCTTTGCAAGAGTAAGAAAAGGCACATCAATTTATCTTGTATCATGCTCTTTTGACCAGACTTTTCTTGTTTTTTTTCACACTGTAGTGCCTACTTTACTTAAAACTGAACAAGGTGAAAGAAAGATGGAAAAAAAAAAACAGAGGCACCCGTTTACTATCCACATAACACATGATGATTGTGAAAACTTTACTTTAACCTTTGTTTTGCTTACAATTACCTTTTTCCTTCCTCCTCTTATCCCCTAAATGTTCTTCCAAACATTAATGGCATGAAGCAGGGCATATACTTTAGAGTTGTCTACAAGTTTAACAATGTCAAAAAAGTCCAATATTTCCAGGTTTTCTTGTTCTGTCATATTTCACAAATATAATTAATGCTTTGTAATCCCCACATTTGTCAATTTCTGAGTTGCTGGTTTTATTCCTGTTGATCTCCAAATCCAGTCTCTGCTTAATTTCCAACGTAATCCCAGTTCTTCGAGTAAACTTTTGTCCTTTTCTCTCTCTCTCACACATTTTCCTTTGAAACAATTGAAACAGTTTCACTGACACTGTTTCTCTGTGGTCTTTATTACCACAAGAGCAAGCAGCAGAATCTCCTTTTTCATAGCTCACTTTTTGTTGGACAACTTTTTGTATTTCTTCCTTAGCACTCCGCATGAAAAAATGATTTTGTCCCTCCAGGAAAGAATATTCTGAAAATAGCTGGATACAGCAGCTTGAATCTCACACTTGCTTCTTGACATCTCAGATGCTCAGGTAACAGCCGCCCCCTTCAAAGCAAAAAACACAGCATCAATGGGACCAGACGGTGTCCCAGGCTGCGTCCTACATGAACTCCAAGAAGAGCTAAATCCAAACATAAAACTACTGTTCAATCTCAGCCTTACTACAGGATATGTACCCAAAGAGTGGCGTACAGCAACTGTGGTCCCTCTCCACAAAGGTGGTGCCTCAACGGATCCTGGAAACTATCACCCCATAAGCCTGACTAGCTTGGTCTTCAAAGCTATGGAAAGGATCATCATGGACCTCATAAATAAAGATATTGGGGACCTACAGACACTGGATCCTACCCAGTTCGGCTTTGTTAAGGGCAGATCCTGCCTCTTAAACCTGGTTGATTTCTTTGAAACAGTCACCAAGGCCATTGACGAGGGAAGGTGGTCCACACAGCCTACCTGGACCTCGCAAAGCCTTCGATACAATACCCCACTCGGGCATTATAGATAAGCTCACCAGCTTAAATATAAACACCTATGTCACTAGATGGGTTGCAAACTGGCTCAAGGACAGAACCCACATGGTTAGAATTGCTGGAGCCATGTCAGACTCCAAACCAGTTACAAGTGGCATCCCACAAGGCTCAGTCCTGGGACATCTCTTGTTTGGTATATATTTCTCGGAGGTACAGGCCAACATGGAAGGACTGTGGCTAACCAAGTTCACAGATGACTGCAAACTGGGCGCCATAATCGACTCTCCAGCCGACACAAGCATCCTCCAAAAGGGCCTCATAGAAACAGACAACTGGTGCTAGAGCCATGGCCTCAAGCTAAACGCCAAAAGTGTATAGTCATCCCCTTTGGCAAAAACAAAGTGCCCACAAATTACCACATAGGTGGTAATCCATTAAGTACAGAAGAAGTAATTAGGGACCTGGGGACCCAAGTTGATAGCAATCTCTCATTTGACAACCATGTGGCCAAAGTGGTTAGAAAAACATTTTATATAGCCCACCTAATCATGAAGGGATTCACATCTAGATCAGGGGAGGTCATCGTGCCTCTTTACTCATCCCTCATCAGGCCCATAATTGAGTACAATGCCCCTTTTGGGATGTACCTTACCAAACACCTGCAGCAACTGGAAAGACCCCAAAAGTACCTCACCAAGAGGATCAAAGGGCTCAAACAGATGCCATATGCTGCCCGGTTAAAGAAACTCCAGCTCTACTCAGTGGCATACCGCCTGTTCAGAGGCGATCTGTGCCTGACGTATAAAGCCATGTCCAACCAGAAATTAATGGACATGCTGCACCTCAGAAAATCCAAATCCCATCGAGCTACACGCTCGAGAGACTTGAACCTCAGCACTGAAATAAATAGGACATGCTGGAGGGACAGATTCATAACCCAGAGGCTCCCTTCACTCTGGAATAAAATCCCAGTCCAGGTTAGGCAGAGTCCCTCATTGACTCTCTTCAAGAAGAATCTTGATGAGTGGATGGGAGATCGTAGGTTTACCCCAGATATCACTTCTGTGTCACTGTTAAACAGAGGCACAGTATGCTAACCTCAAAAAAGGGCATAGCAAAATTAATTTAAAATGGGTGGCGAAAGCCAAACACATTCTGGCTAGGCTTATAAATGCCCTAGGGCAGATAGCCTAGTATGAACCTATGAACATTCCCTGATTAGTGGAATACATTTACTCCTCTCTGCCTGGTGTACTGTTAGAGAGGAGTGTATAATGAGTAATCATTTTCCACAAACACTCAACAGTCTCCACTTTGATTATTTTGCCTTGTGACAGTTTTGTCAGTATCAACTCCTTCTGTGGGTAGGATTGCATCTTTACTATTAAAGGTCTAGGTTGCTTTCTCATAGCCAGGTTTGGAGAACACACATGATGTGCCCTTTCAATAAACTTCTGCTGTGGAATACTAGTCCAGTTACTTATGTGTGCTTTCATAAAATTAATACAGTCTGTTCCTTCCAGCTTTTCTGCTACAGCAGAAAATCTCACGTTTTTCCTATGTGCTCTTCTTGAGAAGTCTCATATTCAGCCAGCCTTTCCATCATATCAACCTCTTATTTTTGCCATTTTATCACCTCAGCTGAATATCTGTTTAAAGCTTTTTCCATTTTCCAGTCATTTATTTTAGTTGTTATACTCCTTCAGTGTTTTGTTTATTTTAATCAGTTTTTAGTACATTTGACTTATTTTTTTCCTCTAGGTTACTGGAAATCAGGTCTTGCACCAAAGCTGGAGCTTGCACTGCTTTTTGCTGAACAGCTGCAAAATTCCTCCCAGTCAGTGTTTCTTTCTCACCTTTTGTGATTGATTTTCTTTCAGGTTCCCTGAATTTCTTTTTTGCTGACACTGAAATTCTCCCAAAAATACAAGTTTACAGTCTCTCTCTTCTGAGTTTCTGTTTTCACATAGGGATAGCTAAAAGTAAGCTGTTGCTCAATGTGCAGCCTGTTGCTCAGTGTGCAGCCATGTTGAAAGTTCCTCTTTTATCTGATATGTTGAGAAAAAAGGCCATCACAATTTGTTTTCCAGTGACAGAAAGACCCTGCAAAAGATGATCCTGAGAAGACTATGTTTTAGAAAGGGCACAAGCTAGGGTTTTGAGCATGAAGCTTAGGCTAGTCAAGTACTTGGTGTATAGTCTAGAATACTGTGCATCTCCACCAGGGTTTGAGACAGCAGAAGACAGTCATTTAAGAAATGGCAGCTACAGATGTCCTTGGTTCTGCTGCATGCTATCAATGGGGCCAGGCATTTGGTAAATACTCCTGGCACAGTAGCAAAATCATTGTGCAAGAAGATAAACTGGCAATGCAGAACTCCCTGCCATGAACATGAGGTACAGTCTGTGCCCTTTGAAAACTGAGATATGAAGACAGGTGTGTCTGAGGCACACTGTAAGGAAAAAAGCTCAGAGCTTATCAACAAAAGCAGGACCTGTGATGTAAAAGTTTGAACTTTGGTACCTCTAAAAATTTTAGGCAAACAGACTTGCAATGCATCTCCAGGGTCCTTCTTTTCTTAGTACCAGGAAGCCTATAAAGTAAAACCTTGTTGATTCCTAACTGGAAGGGCCCTCTTCTGTAGTCCCTTGGGCCAGCATCTCCATTAAGACACATTTTACTAGATGTACGAAATTTGGTGATTTCCTGGATTGCCTTCTTTACAAGCCTTGACACAAACTGTAGTTTGTATGTCTATTTTCTTACCCCACCAGTATAATGTTACAGACAGCTCCTGTTAGTATATGGCCATTCTTCCTCCTCCTATTCTGTAATTACCTGTGAGGATAGAAGAGGATGGGGTGAAGGTTTCTTAGGGGTAAATGGGAGGCAGGATTCTGGGGTAGTCCCAAATGAATCCTGTTGGGAGCAGGACTCATGTGACTTCCTGGACCTCCACTACCTTCTTGATGCTATTTTCTTGCTACTCTCTTGGCTTCATTTTGCTCCCTCTACTCAACCCACCCCTCTTACTCTACTATTATACTTCCTACATACATTTCACTTGTGACTCCTATTCCCTAACCCTCCAAAATGAACTTACTATCATACAAACACTCCTGTTTCTTTTTATCTAATTCCAAACTTCCATTTAATCTTTCAGCACCATTCCCAGCTAACTTTCTCCCTCCCATACTGCTATGCACTATATTCATTCATAGTTACATTCCTCTCTAACAGCACATATCTATTCTACATCCTATTTTATCTTCTACTTTTCCCAGCACATATCTATTCTACATTCTACCTTCTACTTTTCCCAAATAAACCCTCACTTCATATTTTAACATGCTCATATTCTAGCCTTTTAAACCCCCTCTATTCATTACATTCCAGAGAAGACACTAGGACAACCTAATTCCCTTCCTTCATAGAAAATACTTCTTAGAAAAATACTTCTTTTCTAAGTACCCTCTATCAGCTTTCGGACTCCATCGCTAAATATCCTTCTGCCTGCAAATTCTTTTTCCTTCTTGATCCTTACTTCCCCACTACTTGCCAACTGTAACATACAGATCCCTTTACTTAATCCTGCTACTCCTCAGCTTATCTACTGTTCTTCTCCTGCTATAGGGCCATCTCACATCCTACTGTGACTCTATAAGAGCTCTTAGCATATCTCCAACTCTGTCCCAACCACCTATTTATACTTCATACCTACACTCGCCACACATTGTATCAAACCTATTTAATGACACCCCTCATCTTTACTCCACATACAGACTGACTAACTCCATTTCAACTCAAACCAAACTCCATTTCAACTCAAACCAAAACAAAATTAAGTGGAAAAATACTTTCCAAAAAACAAGTATCAATAATTCCCCAATACACTGAAATCCTTCAAGGAGGAGACATTGACACTAACCCTGGCCTCATCTATCACAATGAACATCAAGACAATCCTCTTACACACACAGCTCTAACCTTACAACAGTCAACCTCCCAAACCCAGTAATCTAACTTTTCCTGCCATAAATGTTAGAAGCATAAGAAAGAAAACTGCTGAACTACATGCCTGGATTACCCAACATAAGCCTGATATTCTCCATGTAACTGAAACTTGGCTTCAACCCAGCATAAATTACTCTGAAATCATACCTCCTGGCTATAATATCCCTAACAACTGTCACTTGCTCTAGGGATCTTAACCTAGCCTATGACATGAACAAGCCATGATGGAGAAATAGGTAAATCTCAAAGAGAATGCTACTTCTCTGAAACAAGCTTCCAATTCACATGAAACAGAGCCCCTCCTTGACCCTCTTCAAACTCAACCTAAATCAATGGATGGATGACCGCAAATTCACTCCTGGTGTGGTGCCCATATCTCTCATGGAGAGTAGTTATTAACTACCATAGACCCTTACCTCTGCAATCTTCACTCACCTAACCACCAAGTGGAGCAACTCAGGATAAATATGGGTAGGTGTTAGCCTAATAACCTTCTAAGAACCTATGAACAAAGCAAGGTAGAAGTATTGCTTTAGTATTTGCCAACAACTACCAGATTTCCCCTTACAACAATCCAATACCAAAATTCAATTCAGCAGAGCTTTTTATTACATTCCTAAAATTAAACAATTAGAAACTAATATGTATTACTGTTCTTTACATGCCTCCTGGCAACAATACAGCTATACTGGAAGATATTCTACATTGGATATCCATAACAATTCCACAAGAAAGAAATATTACTAGGTGATGTAAATGTCAATTGGTTGGATACAAACTCTAACTCCCCTACATCTGCCATGGACTTAGTTGGTTTCATACAGCTAATAATAGCACCACACATTATTGCAAAACATCAAATTCCCTATTAGACTGGATTCCAGCGTCAGATCCTTGCAAATACACCACACCTCAGGTAAATGTCTCACTATCTCAGTGATAATTTCCCAATCTATACAACCAGACATCTCACGCATCCAATTAAACAGCATGTTTCTAAAAACACACACACTTTCCAATGTTAACCCAAAAATATTAATTACTACCCTGTCACCTATTAACTGGATCATCTGAAGTAGTTAATTTCATTTGATCAGCAACCTGTGGATTACAGATCCGAGCCAGCAGCATACCAAGCTAAAGATCCGAGCTCCAAGCGCCATCCCCTTACCCATACTACCCTGCAACCTCCTTCCAATCCTCAGATCTTGTTTGCTGCAGCTTTGCCAAGCACAGGATTTTTCAAGCTCCAGGCGAGTGTAGCTACTTCTTGTATTTTTCTAAAATATTTGGGTAGTATAACTGTTAGCTGTGTGTGCGTAGTATTTTTTTATATTTTTTAAATATTAGTTCTATTCTTAACTAATCTATCCCCCTCTTACCCTTGGTAATCTCTATCCCCTAGTAGTGCCCTCTTTTCCCTTTAGGTGTATGTGTGTGTGTGTGTGAAGGGTATGGCTGAAAGTCAGAAAACTACTTTTGCTAAGTGCACTGAGTGTGGCCATAAGCTGTTGCAAGCGGATGGTCACACTCAGTGTGTTCTTTGCGTGGGGGTTTCTCACCTTTCCTCAGGCTATCAGATCTGTGCAGCCTTTAACCCCCAGGACTTGCGAGATAGGAAGAACAAGCTGATTTTGGCAGGTCGTCGACCCGCGGAATCAGCTTCTTCTTCCGCTTCTTCCTCTGTAGCGACAGCCGCGGCTGTGGTTGCCCAACCATCTGGCCCTCCTCCCTTGTCTGGGACTCACCCTCTCACCTCGTCTCAGGGAGAGCGAGAGGCAAAAAAAGACAGAAAAGAGAGAAGGGAGAGATAGAAAGAGAAAGAGAGAGAGAGAGAGAAAAGACACAAATGGCGGGCCGAATTGGACCCCTCGGCCCCTCCAGCTAAGGTTCTCTCTTCTCCATTAAAGATTAGCAAGCCTCCTTCCCCATGGCTCCGTTCCCCACACTTCTCTCTGGAGCCGGAGGAGGCTGAACCATCTTCGAGGTCGTCATGTCGGCCCTCCCGGCCGGCTTCGGTGGCCTCTTCCAGATCTACTCGTAGCCTCTCGGAGGCAGATATGGACCGGATGATGCGTCGCTTCCTGCAACTCAGCTGCAGATGGGAGTGTTGCTGCCTCCCCCCATTCAGCTCCACTGTTTGCCCCGATAGCTCCTACTCCGATCCACTACCAGGTTTTGGAGTATTCGGATCCGAGGAGCCTCGGAGTCAGGGAATCGGCGCCGATGGTTATTGCTACCTCGATGCCAGCCATGCCCTTGAGCTTATCAGATCCCTTTTTGGATCGGAGCTCTCGGAGTCAAGAGCCGGGCATCGGATCTGAGGGGGTGAGTGTGTCTTTGGCTCCTCTGCGGTTGAAGCAAACCGTCCACTCGGATCTGAGTGCTTCTGCTCTGACACCGATCCCTTCATTGGATCCGAGGGTGCTGGCCACCTGTCTTAGAGAGGCCGGTTCCCCATCAGCATTCGACATTGTGTAGAGGGTTCTCTCTAGAGGATCGAGACCCCTCACTCTTTCCTCTGGATCCGCCCCCACTCCCACGCAGCTTGGTTTGTCCTGCATCATCTAGTCCCAGGGACAGCCTGTGTCATTGAAGCCTCAGCCAGTTCCCCTGGAGGAACATGAATTCGTTGGTGAGCCCCCCTTGGACAGTCCCCCCTGAGGAGATTCCTCACAAACATCTGTGCAAAAGGAGGCACTTGGACTCCCCTGAGTCCCTCACCAAGGATACCGATTTGGAGGAAGGGGAAGCTTCTCCCAAGTCACCCCCCCCGATGATGTCTCCTTCAGAGACATTATGGAAATGCTCCGCCAAAAGGGGGGGGGTCTGCCAAAAAACCTTCCACGGACGAGTCGGTATTCCTGGAGACATTCGACACAGGCCCATCTACCTCTTGGGTGTCCCCCCGGCCGACCCCCTGATAGACCTGATTACCACCAGGGCGTGGAAGGAACCGGACACTGTAGAGCCGATCCCCAGGAGTCCTGACAAGATTCTGAGCCCCCCTGCAGACAAAGCTTCATGGAGCAAGGGTTCCCCTGTAGATGCCATGGTGGTGGCTGCGGCCACCAAAAAGGAACTAGCTCAGGACAGTTCTTCAGTCCATCCCCCTGACAAGGAGTCTCAGGCAATGGACCGTATTGGAAAGCGGATGTTTGCTTCAGCTACCTTCTCTCTTAGGGCGCTGAATTACTTGGCCCATGTAGACTGCAGCGGGACCTGGTTAAAGAGTATGCTGAGTCTCCCCCAGAGTCCATGTCGGCCGAGGATAAACGGACTTTCTCGGCTCGTATGGCCACTCTCAAATCAGTGTCTAATACGTCTATGCAGCTACTCTCCCACACCACAGAAGGAGCCACTAGCGGGTCTGGTATCGCCTTAAGGCGTCATGCCTGCCTTCGGCTTTGCGATTTCTCGGAACCTTTCAAGGTGTCTTTTGCGAATGCACCCTTTGACGGGTCTACCCTGTTCGGGAAGACAGTCCACGAGATGCTGGTTCAGAGCGAGAAAGATGGGAAAATGCTGTCAGCCGTCGGAATCCGCTTCTCTACCCCTCCAAAGGTCCTTCTCCAGGAACCAGCGAGGGCAGAAGAAGATGTGGTTCCAGAAATCTCAGCAGGCCCGGAATGCTCAGGACTCCTCCTCCCCCAGAGGCAGAGGGGGACAAGGTGGATACCAGCCCAGAGGCAGAGGGTGACCGAAGAACTTCGAGTCATGAGAACCCTTTCCTGACTGACCCGCACAGCAGCCCTGAGGGGTTGCCTGACTGCTCCTCTCTGGAGGCAGTTGGGGCATTTTTCGAGGCACCTGGCTCAAACGGAGTCCTCAAAACAGATCGCTGGGTGCTTCAGATATTATCCAGAGGCTAATCAATCCCTTTCATAAACAAGCCCCCTTACTCAAGGCGCCTCCCAGATGTCCCACCCACTCAAAGAGAGGCTGCGGCTTTGGAAATAAAAAAGCTGTTAGAAAAAAGAGCCATCCAGCATGTGTGTGCCCCAGACCAGTCCAGATCAGGCATCTACTCCAGGTTCTTTCTGGTGCCAAAAAAGACGGGGGACTTACGGCCGATTCTCGACCTGTCAACAATGAACCTTTTCGATGCCAAGGAGAAATTCCAGATGGTCACGCTCCAATCCATCCTGCCCCTCTTGCAGGAGGATGACTGGATGTGCTCCATAGACCTCAAGGATGCGTACTACCATATTCTCATGGACAGACAGGTCCAGCAGGTTTCTCCACTTTCAGTTAGGAGCCAGTCATTACCAGTTCATGGTCCTACCCTTCGGTCCCACCACGCCCCCAGGATGTTCACCAAGGTTATGGCAGTTGTAGAGGCCCACCTGAGGCTCCAGGGCATACAGGTCTTCCCGTGCCTAAACTGGCTCCTCACAGCCCCCACCAGGCATCTACTCTCTCTAGCCAGGGACCTCTTCCTCCATTTATCATCCCAGTTGGGGATCACTATAAATGTCAAGAAGCTGTTCCTCCAACCTGTTCAGGTTATAGACTTTATAGGGGCCAGGACATATTCCCTTCAGGTCAAGGCTTTCCTAACACCAGACAGACTTCACAACATGACTCTGCATGTACTAGCTCTTCTTCAGTCTCCTGCTCCCCCAGCAGAGATAGTCCTGAGAGCTTTGGTGTCCATGGTGGCAGCAATCAATTTAATCCCTTACGATCATCTGCACATGAGGGTTCTACAGTGGACTTTGCATGTCCAGTGGTCCATTCTACACCATCCGCTAGACTCCCTCATGTGGTGGCTCCGATCCCGAGCCCTTCGGGAAGGACGACCTTTTGTTATGCCCCTACCCCAGACCACAGTGACCACGGACGCCTCCCGCCTAGGGTGGGGGCATTGTGCGGGCAGGACTGTCCAAGGCACGTGGACTCAGACGGAGACCGTTCTGCATATAAATGCACTGGAGATGAGGGCTGCCCTTTTAGCTTTGCAGGTCCTTCATGCCTTCCTTCCTCCAGGGACTATTGCGATCCAGTCAGACAATATGTCGGTGGTCTGGTATATCAACAAACAGGGGGGAACCAGGTCTTACCCTCTTTGCCGAGAAGCCATGAGAGTTTGGGAATGGGTGATCTCCACCAACCGCTTCCTATTAGCAATGCACATTCAGGGTCGATCCAACATTCTGGCGGACAAACTGAGCAGAACTATCCTCTCTCCTTACGAGTGGTCTCTGAATTCTTCCGTAGTGGAACAGATCTTCCTCAAGTGGGGTCAGCCTTGCTGTGATCTCTTCACATCGCCTTCCAACGCAAAGTGCAGTGAGTTTTTCGCTCTAATTCCTCCTTTAGGGGAAGCCCCCAGAGACGCTCTAGTCCATGGTTGGCTGCCCGGTCTTACTCATGCGTATCCACCACTTCCGCTGATGACAACATTTTTGCAGAAAGCTCATCGGTTGGGGAGCAAGATTATCCTCATAGCCCCATTCTGGCCTCATCAAGTCTGGTTCCCCTGCCTACAGTCTCATCTCATTGCTCCTCTCTGGATCTTGGATCCCATTCCGGATCTGATCTCTCACCCCTCGGGAATGGCCCCTCCGAACCTGGCCTAGCTCAAGCTCTCAGCTTGGCTGATCCAATTCCCTTAGTTGCCACGACTCCCGGTATCTCTTCCCTAGTCAAGTCCATTCTGGTGGCGGCACATAAACCCTCTACCAGGAAGATTTACAATAGTAAATGGAAACGTTTTTCCATTTGGGCTTCACGTAAGAACTTGGGTCACTTTACCGCTCCTATTCCAGCAGTTCTAGAATTCTTCTCATATTTTTCAGCAGGGTGCCAGTTCATCTACTGTAATAGTTCAGCTGGCTGCTATTTCCCATTTTCATATTGGGGACAACTTTGGTTCTCTCGCTGCTACCAGAATTTGTAAGGCCTTTCTAAAATGTACCTTTCTTTTGAGACCTCCTATTAGAAATTCATCCCCACTGTGGGACCTGACCTTGGTTCTTCAGGCTTTGGTTGCACCTCCGTTTGAACCCGAAGCTTACGTTGATCTGAAGTTCTAGTCATGGAAGACGGCCTTTTTGATAGCCATTACCTCAGCCAGGAAAATGTCGGAGCTTCAGGCTCTTTCTATCAAACTTCCATACCTTGTATTTCACAAGGACAGGGTATTTCTCAAGACTAATCCCTCTTTTCTTCCTAAAGTTGCTTCCGAGACAAACATTAATCAATCCATTAATTTGACATTTTTTTCCCCAATTACCACAAAAAGGGGAGTATAAACTTCATTTTACAGTAAAAACAACCTTTAATTCTGGACAGCCATCAAAGAAATCTTGCATCCCAGCCATAAATTCAACCTTTACCCCTCTCCCAATGGCTCATCACTGGAAACCACAACACAATTCAACTATTTCATAGCTAGTATAGCATCTCTAACCAAGGATTACGTTTTTATTTACACAGGACGGCTCTTTCGTAGATCTGACCAACTTTGTGACTCCTTTGCAAAATCTTTTTTAGGGAAACCAATTTCTAAAGTGACTCTTGCCAGGTGGATTTCGAGTTGTATTCTCTTAGCATATAGAGAATCTGGCTTGCCAGAACCAATGGGAGTTCATGGTCATTCTACGCGTTCTATGGCAACGTCTGCTGCATTCTGGTCTACAGTTTCCCTGGATGACATTTTTTCAGTGGCTACCTGGGCGTCCTCTCACACCTTTATTTCTCATTATAAGCTACATTTGGTGTCTAGAGGAAGGGCTGCTTTTGGCTCTGCAGTGCTCCAGAATATTCTTCCTTGAAGGCCTCCCAAGATTTCAGATAGCCGGGGACTCTGACCCACAGATTGCTGATCAAATGAAGTTAACTACTTCAGATAAAGAAGTTATGTACTCACCATAATGTTCCATCTGAGTAGGTAACTTCATTTGTCAGCAATCACCCCCCCCTCCTTCCCCCTAACCTGAAGTGTGGATGCTCGAGTTTTGTTTTGTCTCCGAGTCAGGTTTCACAGGTTGTTAGTTTGTTTTGTTGTTTTGTGCAGGTGGCAAACGCAATCTGAGGATTGGAAGGAGGTTGCAGGGTAGTATGGGTAAGGGGGTGGAGCTTGGAGCTCGGATCTTTAGCTTGGTATGCTGCCGGCTTGGATCCGTAACCCACAGGTTGCTGACAAATGAAGTTAACTACTCAGATGGAACGTTATGGTGAGTACATAACTTCTTTTTCCTAAAAATCCTCCCCTTAGATGATGATGTAAATGAATTCAATACAATTTTCCTAAATATCCTAAACAGCCTTGCATTTCATAGAAGGAACAGACAAAAAAGCAATTTGGCTATCCTAAAAAGACTGGAATGTTAATGCAGGATAGAGAAAAATCACAAAAAGAATGGCAAAAATATAAAACACCACAATACCCTGAAAACATCAAGGTGCTTTGCAATCATACTAAAAAGCAAATTAATGAAGACAAAAAGCTATACTATAATAATTTTCAGAAAAACAGTAAAAACAACCTTTAATTCTGGACAGCCATCAAAGAAATCTTGCATCCCAGCCATAAATTCAACCTTTACCCCTCTCCCAATGGCTCATCACTGGAAACCACAACACAATTCAACTATTTCATAGCTAGTATAGCATCTCTAACCAAGGATTCCAAAACATCTAATCTTAATCCTACCCAGCAGCCACATATCACCACATCCACTTTCACCTTCACACCCGTACCCACAGCCTATATAAAACTACTCCTAAACTCAAACCATGCTCTCTACTTCAGCTGATGATCTTCCAAGCAAGTACCTTAAAAAAGCAGCCAGAAGCATTGCCTACCCTGTCTCCATCCTTATAAACTGGTCAGTCCAGAAATTCTTCATTCCCTCTCTCTCCAGAAAAAAGTCACGCGTTATCCCTCTCTGCACAAAGGAGGAAATTCAACAGACATTATTAACTTTAAACCTATAGCAATTTTGTTGCCCTTCTCTAAAATACTTGAAAAATGCATTCAAAAACAATTGCTAAACTATCTCCTGCAGGAAGAACTCTTATACCCAGCCTCACAACATGCCTTCCATCCTTTCCATAGCACTAACACTGCTCTTCTAATTTGTAAAGATACTGTCAATAAAGCCAGAGATAATGGCAAAGTAGTCCCTTCTATTTCTAGACTTGTCTAAAGCTTTCAACACAGTTTGTCAAAGCAAACTTATATTTCAAATGTCCTCATTAGGTCTTTTTTTCAGCCCACAATTCTATGTTTCAAAACTACCTATCCAATAAGTATCATTCAGTAAAATGGCACTCCACCCTCTCTCCATACCTGGTGGTGTACCACAAGGCTCTGTCCTTAGTCCCCTTTTTCTTTAACATTCTCACCAACACCCTCCACTCACCCAAATAACAAGCCTACGTAATACAGTACACAGATTACTCCACACTTATCTGCACATCTGACAACATGGAACACCTCCAAAAAATTAAAAGAAAGCTTTAACAGCAACTGAAGCATGGCTTTGTAGCTCAAAATTCATGCCCAGCTCTAACCCAACCCTAAAAAAATACTACTTTTTTCTCCCAAATCCCTCTCCCACGAAAATATAAAATCAAAAGTTCTCTCTATTGATAATACATCCACTGAAGTCCCTTCTCATTGCAAATTATTAGCGATGATAGTGGATGACAATCTTAAATTTGACCTACATATACATAACTGTATAAGAAAAACTCATCAAAAACTAGGGATGCTTTACAGCACCAAAAACTTTATCACCGACACAACTAAACCTACACTTGCCATTACTTATCTCTTCTCCACACTTCTTTATGGTGCTCCCATCCTTACTAAACTTCAGGCATCACAAAAATTAAGACCTGAACAATGCTACATCAAAGTTGCTAAATTTGCAACAAATATCCCTTTCAGAGACCACCACTGTATAGCACTAAAAAGCCTAAACTGGTTAGAACTATCACATGAACTAACTGATGCACAGCTACTTACCACATACAGAGTTATCCAGAATCTATCGGTTCCCAAACTGTCATTACAATCCAGTGACCAAAATCTCCTGTCTGTCCACAAACCTATCAAATGTGTTCGGCACTGTCTGTACTTGTACAATGTTGCTAAGCCCTGGAACTCCATCTCTCTATCAGGCCAATACCCTCCCCACCCCCACCCATCCTTCAAAATCATTCTGAAAGATTTCACAACCAAAAGTTGGTTTTGTGCATGCTCAACACCAGAATAAACTATATCACTAAATGTGAACAAATACATTTACATACTTTACATCTCCTTACACTCCCTTCTTCACTCGATCCCTTCCAAAAATGTATCTTCCCTGCCTGTCTAAATATACCATAAACCTGCTTTGCTCACTTTGTATTGCAATTCCTGTTTGTATTATACTAACTTACCTTAAATTTCTCTATAAATTGGCTAAAATTTCTCTACTAAATCACTGTCATGTAACTTGTTGCATCTATTCTTAACCAATGTTTTCATATTATGACTAATTTGGTATAATTATTTAAACTGCAGTTTTTTGTATTATTTTTAAAGAATGTAAAATTACTATTCTTAAAATGTTCTGTAATACTTTGGAGCTTTTCTCTCTGGGCCTCCACTGAAAATGGGCTAACTCAGTCGGACTTTCCCGGTAATGAAATGACAATAAATAAATAAATTTAAAAAAAATCTCTTTTGACTAGCTTACCTACTTTTAACTTGCTTACCCTTCCCTCATCTCTGTTAGTAGAAAGATCCCTGTTAATTGGGAACAGCGGCTGTTGCACTTATGTAGGAGATGATGGAACATTTACTTACCACATTTCATGGTCTACCCTTTGTCTGTCAATTATGAACGCATTGTAAGTATGGGGTTCAAAGAGCAGATGCAAAGAGCCACTTAGGAGATGCCCCTTGACATCCAGGGAGAGACTACATCATGAGTCATGACTGCTACCTGATAACTGATCCAGATGCAACAGCAACTGGTCATCCACAGCATTATATCTACATTTAGTATCATGCTTTCCTAGTTATAAAGAAGTCTGAGCAAGGTTCAGCAGGGAAGCTCTCCTAGCATCAACCTGCACTCCCTATAATTTTCTGTTGGTTGCCTAAGGATATAACTTTTAGTATTTTACAAAATGCCACGGTTGTAGAAATATACACTTTCTTACTTGCAGGTGTCTAGCAATCTGATATCTTAACATTAAGGAGACTACTGTAGCCTGCAGTCAGTGTTGCTCTGTTTGCAAGAGTGGGAGGAGGGGAGCTGGGAATCTGGCTCCAAACTAGCCTCGAAAACATTCAGGAGAGATTCCTTGACTGGAAATGTAGCTACAGGATTTGTTGGCTCCAATCCCAAAGTTCCATGGCTGTTTTCTGGGGAGGAAAGACACCTTTTTATGTTCACTATTAATGCTCTCTCATAAGGGAGAAGAGCACATTCAAAGGCTAGGACCCTCTGATCTGAAGAATGGTCAGAGGTCACAGTGTCTTCACAATCTATCACTGGAAAGGGGTGAGGACATTTGAGCTCTACATTCCAGGTCTAATTTCCCCTCCTTGGAGTATGAGGAATCACAGTCTAACAAGGGACAACTCTCGATTCCTTTTTGAAGGCTGAATTCCTGACACACATGCTTGTCCAGGTCAGGTTGGAAACTAACAGAATCCCACGAATACATGAACCAACCTAGCTCAATCCTCAAAGAAAGACAGAGAGCTGCCACAGGACTGCCAGCTTACACTTGGCACAGGTCTAGGCCTCAGTGCATGTCTTGTGCCACTGGAGATGAAAGAACATCTCTGTGATCCCACCATGCAGCCAGTCAGATGCATTCATGAAATATAATCAAAGAGTAACTGACGGTCCTCTTGTTCAACCAGAAAATGATGTACAGGGGTAGATGTCTCTTTGGTCCACTGTTCTGAGCTTCAGCAGTTCATCACTCCAGCAAGACTTGCCCTCAGCCACTGTAGTAGAGGCTTTTGTGGATGCAACACCGCAAGTCACAGCTGCAGTAGACATCAGAGCTGGAGACAGACTGAGAACCTCCACTGTACCAGTATCCTACAGTCTAGTACCTTTTGATGAACCTGCAGGATCTAAAGTCTTCCTAGTTTCCTTTTATCCATAGTTTCATAGGTAATCGCTAGGCTAACAACCCTGGGGGCCTGGGGGATGGGGGGGGGGGCTTTTTAAGCCCAGCCATGCTTGCCAAAGGTCAGAATAAAACCCTCTACCTTGTGTCTATAAGGTAAACCTCTTGGCCATTAGGACAACCTCAAAACCCTTCTTTAGGTTTTCTGAAGAGATGTCAGAATGTCCAGCTGAATGTAGTATCAGAGGACTTATCTATGAGGGTTACAAATCTCTCTTTTTTACAAGTAGAGCAGGACAGACATATGTATGCTCTAATGATCTTAGCAGTAAATCACTGTCAAATATCACACAGACTAACATCAAAGTCTGAACCTAAGTAACAGATGCAATGGTTGTGAGAGTCTTTAAATGAAATCTGCCATCTGCAAGCACACTTACTCTTCTTTACAGTGTCAGTCACAACTTCCACTTCCACACAGGCCAAATACCAAACAGTTGCAAATCTAAATCTATATGTGTTGGACACAACCAAATGGACAGTGCATTGGCATCCAGTAGATTGACATTATAATTTCAAATTCACAAATATTGACACATTCTGTGCATGCTCTGGGGATTACCCCATGGCAGACTAAACCAGCAACGTGTTTTTTTGCATGGGGTGCAGCCCCCCCCATACTCCCTGCTAATTATATATACTAACTCCGAGACTGCACAACCCCCGGGGAAAGGAAATATTCCCCTACCTGGGAAACATCAATCTTGTAGACAATCGGCCACCTCTCTGCATTGACCAAATGGTGTCCCGTCTCCTGGGTGTCGGCATTCTGTTCTTTCAATAGGATGTCTGACATCTACTTATGACAACTCAAGTAGGCAAGAACTTTGATTACAGAAACAGAAGCAAGGGAACCCTAATGAGGTCCTTAGCTGCTCTACTCTTCAGTCATGGCCTAGATACAACCAATCTGGCATACAGACTTTTTCTGGCAAGCAGTGCACTGTGCATTCAGCAAATGTGACAAGAACGAACATGAAGATGGCCAGTTAAGTGTCACCCTAACACCAGGCGCATAAGGACATTAAAAGTGAAGGTGACAAAAGCCCGGTCAGGGAAGGATGGTGCTCAGTTTTGAAAGCATGTCCAAATGTTGGACAGTTACCCAAGGTTATAAATGCAACTGTGATTCAAAGGAGGAACATTGGTTCAAAATTATGAGAAAATTAAACTACAAACGATTACTCAATGTAAGGAAGCTAACAATTTGTCAGACTGCCAAAAACAGAAAAATGTAACTGCAAATGTTTTAAACAGCAAATAATTTAAAAATTCCATTGCTGACAAAATCCTATGTTCGGTAATTCATACCAAAATAAAATGCAACAAGATAACTCAGCAAATGACTCCTAAAACATCAGTAAACTACAAATATCAAGACAAGGATGCAGGAAGGTAGGCTAAGGGAGCAAAACAACAGTTTGGCAGAAAGTTGGCATGTCATGATATGTCTGAGCTTCTTAATGACAGCTGGCTAGAGATGATACAGACTGAGCGAAACATGTACATTCATCCGTAGCAACCCCTCCCCCAAACGTATCCTGAGAGAAAGCATAGCAGAAACAATTGCACAAATGGGGTTTACTGTGGACTAGCAGTACCAAACTACTATTTAGAATTTCCCCACACAGTTGACAAATACAGAAGAGACTCCAACATGGATGGGAGTGATTCCTGGGTACTCCTGTAGCCCATTCACACAATATAGCTAAAACCATACAGAACTCACTGTAGCAGCCAAGCAAATGAGAAAACATTAATGAAGGGAATTAGACAAAAAGATGCACTTAAACTGTATAGGCTCACAGATTGTTCTTTGTGATAAAAGGCTCATTAATTAATGAAAAAATTCACCTACAATGAAATCAACTCTTTAATCAGAAAGAACAAAGTGCAACTGGAACAATTTTAAAATACTTAATTTAGCACATAAATGACACCTAACATCAGTATTAAAATATGCTTTAACAAGAAATCACACAGACTTAAGTATATGAAAAGAACATTTTCTTCACCATGTTTAGACAGGTAACTATTTTTGGAAATTACGTGCTACTGATTACAGTAATTACACCAGCAGTTCATTGTTCATGCAGGTTTATTCAATCTACCACATCATGCTGTGCTTCAAAAAAATCACGCTATAGCACAATGGGCCATACTCAAACTGAATGCAATTTTTAAATCATTATGCAATTTTTGTTCCCTACAATGGAAAACAACAAGAAATGATAATAATTTACGGGTTCAAATATCACAAACATATCAAATTTTACACAGATACATATATGTATACATAAATACACAATAAAAGTACTAATGTGTATATGCAAATATACATGTACAGAAAGTGTGCATGTATTTATGACACTTCATCAAAATGACCTGAACAGTCAATCGTCAAAAATATAAAACAAAAAAAAAAATCATCCAGTTTACAAGGGGAACAAGCTCACCTGCACCCCTCACTCCGCCTGCTATATATCAACTCTGAGATTGCATACAGCAAGGAAAGAGCAAATTCCCTAATATCCACTGTTCTGCTACCTCACTCAGAAAAAGAAAGTTACCTTCACTCAACTATACCTGCTTTTCCAATGTTCAACTGAGTGCCTTCTTGCTATAACAAAGGTAACCAGCACATATTTTATATATGTGTATGTGCGTGTGCATATACACACAATTACACACACACACATTACATACCTCTCAACTGTCCAGATTTTTGGCTCATATTTTGGTCTGTTCCTCATATATCATCTGGTTTTCTGGTAAATCACCAAGGATGGAAGTCACTAAATGACATATGTTTGAGTTTCAGACTTCACATTCTTCTAAAAATATATGCTAACACAAATTCTATTATTCTAGCAACTTCCAAAGTGTACAAAAACAATATTTAAAGATATCCCTATTTTTGGGCCATTATTTTAGGCTCTGTCCAGATTTCTTGTAGTAAGAGGTGGAGAGGTATGCAGATATAATTGTGTATCCATTATGTTACACTGAAGTGCAAGGCAGTGCCATGGTCTACCCCAAATAATCTAATATTGCAGCCATTTAGTACATCAGCATGACACATTTATCTAAATAATATACTAGTGGAAATGTTTTCTGCAGGGTGCTTCACCCATATAAACCCTTCAACATGTGGGCTCTACACCCATTACCCCCAAATTTCAAATAGCGTATTTCCACATTTACACCAATGCAAGGCAATACATTTTTTCTTCTTCTAACTTGGTGCAATTTTAGAGGTTATTTTTATACAGAATATACCAGCACTGCAAACATGAAGGGATCCATGCCCTTGAAAAAGTACTTTAAGTTGTGTTTTTAATCCTTATTAGGATCAGTTATGGCAGGGAGACAGTGTAATTGCCAGGTATGATAGTGGTAAAACAAAACAGATCCATATGTGTGCCCACTTAAGTGCACAATTTTATCTGTGCACACAAATACATATGCTACCTTTCTAGTACTAATCTGTACCAGTCTTACTATTCCTTTATACAGGGCCCTTACTTTAATAAAGAGCTTAAAATCTAAAGAAAGGAAACCAAAATAAAATGATGAATTCTCAAAACAGCTGGACTGTTTAACATTTTCAGACTCTTAATGATTACCATTGTACCAGACAGCAAAAACAAAATAATTTTCTCCTCTCAGCTTCTGGTTTCCTCTCACCAAATAGCACTTTTGGAACATGGGACAAATTATTTTTCCCTTTCCTTCCCTGTTAAGTATGAACACAACTCGTCCCCCACCTATGATGAGTGTCCCATTCTACAAAAGTATGTTCTTGAGTCGTTACCTGTAAAAGATTTTTTTCCTCAGGGAAGGAATCTTCTTCTTTCAGATTTTACCGGTTAGGGGTCGCCACAGCGGATCACCTGTCCACTCATGACTGGCAGTGGAGTTTTACGGTGTCAAGTTGCCAACCCAGCGCCCAACCTGCCACGGAAGGCACACACACGCACACAGTCACACCTAGGGCCAATTTAGAGTATCCAATCCACCTGCAGCATGTCTTTGCGATGTGGGAGGAAACCGGAGCACCTGGAGGAAACTCATGCGACCACAGGGAGGACATGCAGACTCCACACAGAAGGCACCCCAGCCAAGGACTGAACCGGAGAGCCTCTTGCTGTGAGGCAGCAACGCTAACCGCTGCGCCACCGTGGCTGCCCTTTCTCAGGGAAGGAATACCATCATTAAACAGGTGCTTAAGCAGGTAACTCAGAAAAGTTATCTTGTGGGAAAGAATCAGAGATGACTTTTCTGAAATTAGTTGAAAACCTAGGTTGTGGGAGTAGACACTTTGTAAATACCCTTCATGCTGTGGACAAACCAAAGGATAAAGAAGAAAACTGAAAATGTGAACCACAAACAACGTGTCTTAAATTTCTGTGTAAAGGTATATGGTGGTATGCACCTTTCAGAGTCAAGGTTAGTAAGAAACTCACAGGAGATATTAGAGGGTAAGACAGGCTACAGAGTAAGAATTTTGAACTTTGCAACCTTGTCAAAAATTAGAATAGACAGGTCTCAAACAGGTTTCTAGGTTTCCTCCTTCTTGTGTACAAGAAATATCCTTGTGTGGAATTTCTCAGCTGTTTGCTTTTCTGGTACAGATCCTGTTACTCCCTAGGAAAGCATGTGAGCAATGATTGGAGGAAACAAGTGGGCTTGGTTTTAGGGATGGGATGAAATTCCTTAGGACTGGGGAAAATAATCAAATTATGTGTACCGGTTATGAACTAGGGCTAGCTAGTACCCACATAATCTGGTGCTATAAAGAAAGATTCTTGGAAGGTTCAGAGGACTGTCATGGTGGGAAAGGGTAGCAAACAGGGACTGGTGACAAGGGCTGGCATAGTCCATCATTTATTTTTTTTTTACTCAGCCTAGGAATGAGGAACTCGCACTTTTTTCTTGGAAATGTCCTGCCACTATCTCTTGAGAGACTGCGTTCTTGAACTTTTTCAGTTCTGAATGTTTTTCTATTAACTGGTCCTGGACCACAAAGCAAGTTTACTGCTACATTTTGGTAAAGGGAATTGAATTTTTTGTTTTTTGCCTTGAATCAGCTTCTCCCTTTCATAGGTTCATAGGTGTGAACTAGGCTAATTAGTCCTAGAGCCTTTAGAAGCCTAACCCATAGGATTACCTGGCACTGTGCCACCCGACCTTAGTTCCCAGTGCCTCTGTCGAGTAGAGCCACTGGAGTGATCACCGGGGTGAATTTTCTATTTCCCATCCACTCATCAAGATTTCTCTTGAAGAGGGCCACTGAGGTGCTCTATTTAAGATGCAAGGGAAGTCTATTCCACAGCATGGGCAGTCTCTGGGTAATGAACCTATCCCTCCAGCATGTTCTGTTGATTGTGGTAATGAGGTTGAGGCCTCTGGGGCATGTGATACGGGGGGATTGGGATTTCTTTAAATGTAGCATTTCTAACAGAGCTAGGTCAGACATGGCTTTGTAAGTCAAGCAGAGATCGCCTCTAAGTATGCAATATGAGACAGAGAATAGAGTTTTTTGAGTCTGTCCATATAGGACAAGTGTTTAAGGTCTAGGGTCCTCTTTGTGAGGTACTTTTGCGGCCTCTCTAGTTGTTGCAGGTGTCTAGTGAGCTACATGCCAAATGGGACATTGTACTCAATGATTGGCCTAATGAGGGAAGTGTAGAGGGAGACAATGACCTCTTTCTTCCTAGATGCAAAACCCTTAGTAATGAGATGTGCAACATAGAAGGACTTTCTGACCACAGTGGCAATGTGGTGGTCAGAAGAGAGGTTGCTCTCAATCTGTGTTCCCAGATCTCTTATAACGCCTTCTGTGTTCAGTGGACTACCATCGATGTGGTAATTCATGGGAACTGGGTTTTTCCCAAAGGGGATGATGACACATTTTTTGGCACTGAGCTTAATGCTATGGTTCTGACACCAGTTGCTGGTCTCAGTGAGGCCTTTCTGTAGGATGTCAACACCACTTGGGAAGTAAATAATAGCTCCCAACTTGCATTCGTCTGCAAACTTTGCAAGCCAGAGTCCCTTTGTGTTGGCCTGGACTTCAGAGAAGTAGATACCAAACAGGAGAGAACTCAGGACCGAACCCTGTAGTATTCCACTCTTGACTGGTCAGCAGTCTGACTTGGAGTTAGCTACTTCGACACTGTGGATTCTATCTGTGAGCCAGTTTGAAGCCCACCTAGTGAAATAGAGGTTGATGCCTAGCTTAGTGAACTTTTCTATGATTCCTGAGTTAGGAATGGTACCAAAGTCCTTGGCCAGATCAAAGTTAGCTGTATGAACCACCTTGCCTTCATCCACAGCTCTGGTGACTGACTCAAAGAAGTCGACCAGGTTGAGAAGGCATGATCTACCCTTCACAAAACAAAACTGTGTGGGATCCAGAGTTTGGAGATTCCCTACATCCTTGTTTATTAGGTCCATGATGATGCTTTCCATAGCTTTGCATATCAGACTCATCAGGCTAATGGGGCAATAGTTCCCTTGATCTGTAGTCACTCCTCCTTTGTGGAGAGGGATGACTGTAGCACTGCGCCATTCGGCAGGGACAAAGCCTGAGGTGAAGCTGTGATTGAACAGGGCACACAAGGTGAGGTGCCAGTTCACTCTGCAGTTCATGCACAACACAGCCAGGGATACTGTCAGGCCTCATAGAAGCTGCATTCTTGGCCTTGGACAGTGCTATTTTAACCTGTGCAGCAGTAATACTGGGTGCCTGGTAATCTACTGGCATTGAGATTGGTCCTTTGGGCGGGAGGGGTAAAGTTGGCACTGAATCCGTTGGCCAGTATACTGGCAATAACTGTTGGCTCAGTATATGAGATACCATTGTGCAGTAGCTTAGAAAATCTAGGTATTGCCATGGAGATTCTTTACATAACTATAGAAGGCCTTGTGGTTGTCTTTGCTATATGCTGCAATTCTGTTTTCATAGCTAGCTTTAGAGGATTTGATGAGGGATCTCAACTTTTTGTTGAGGCCGATAAGGGAGTTTTTCCAGTCTTGGGACTTCACCTTACCCTGTTATATACTACATTGGGCTGTGCTCCTAGAACCTTACTTAAATCCCTGTCACCCGCTATAAGTGCCCAATTTTTGCACATAAGACGAAAAATGTTTTGATTATTATTGGCATATGTTGTAACAAAACTTATAATTCCATATGTATTACCATTAGATGTAGTTTGTGAAATAAGAGTAGGTGAAACTTGATTTGAGACATGTGTTCCCAATTGTTCACTGTTATTAGTTGCATCAATTTCTGATGCTAACAAAAGCTTATAAAATCCATCTTTTGTCCACCACTTCATAAATTATACTGTCAACAAATGTTTTGGGATAATCCCTATTCAGAAACATATTCCCTATAAAATGACATTCTTGGATGAAATCATCCACATCAGTTACCATCCTGGCTGCATGCACCATTTGGCCTTTAATGACTTCTTTTTTTACATGATGTGGATGATTACTAGTAAAGTGCAAAATTTTATTAGAATATGTATTCTTTCTGAATATACCAGCTTTTAAACATCCTCACACATGGTCTTTGCAAAGTAACACATCTAAATACGAGATCTTGTCAGTTCCAACTTCATGCGAAAATTGCAAAAACTCAGTACTATTATTAATAAATTACATAAATTCAGCTATTGCATGCATTGGCCCATCCCAAATAAAAAAAAAAAGCATCCAAAAAACGACAATAAAACTTAACATAACCAAGTATTGATATTAAAACAAGCATTTTTCCTCCCAGATGGCCATAACTACATTAGCATATAATGTGCCCACAGACGAGCCTATTGCTACTCCCTTAATTTGTTTGAAGTAATGGCCATCATGGAATATGTAGTTGTTAGTAAGTACAATTCCTAATAGATGTGACAAGGTAATTACGTTCTGTTGACCAATAAAAAAGTTTTCAGTGAAAAACCCCGTAAACCAGTCTAAACCTACATCTTGGGGAATACATGTAAATAAATCTTTTACATCTACAGTGATGAATACTGTCTCATCTATATTGGCTATTTTTAGCATGTTGACCTTAAACAAAAAATCCCAAGAATCACGACAAATATGTTCTAAGTTGAAAACTTTGTCTTTTAATTGCATGTCTATGTATTTTGCTATAAAATATGTTTTTGAACATCCATCATCCACTATGGGACATAGGGGTGGTTTATTTAAATCTTTATGTATTTTTGGAGTTCCAAAAATTGTGGCTATTTGGAATTCTCAACATGCATATACATATAGGCATCCGTAGAAATCTGCCCACGTGTTAACATGTCCTCTAAAAAGTAATCTATTCTAGAAGAAGAAAAAAGAAGTTATGTCCTTACCATAACGTTCCATGTGGAGTGTTCATCTCGCCTTGGTTATTACACATGGGTTCGGAGCCGATCCTCGGCTCCGTGCAGGCCGACTGCAAGCTCTGCATCGAGAAGAAGCTCGAGATCACCTAATACCCATAATCCCCCTCTGCCTTTACCTCAGATCTAGTTTGCAAGCAAACCAGACATAGAGAGCACGCACACATGCCAAATCTATATACATATATACAAACATACACAAGTGTATGATATAATACCACCAATGCAACAGCAGAAGGAGAATACTCCAGACCAGGTACCAAATCGAACGTTCTTCCTAAGGGTGGGAGGGGTGGGAGTGTAATAACCAAGGCGAGATGAACACTCCACATGGAACGTTATGGTAAGGACATAACTTCTTTATGTGAGAGTGTTCAATCTCGCCTTTTTTCTTACACATGGGTAGCGTCCCTAGCTCCATGATCCTGAGGAACTCAAGGGAGAACGTTCTTGAGCACAGTGGAACCAAAGGTTGCCCTATCCCTAGAAACCCTGTCCACTTTGTAATGAGAGATAAATGTATGTGGTTTAGCCCAAGTAGCAGCCGCACAGATAGTGTCTAATGGTAAGCGAGCTGCGTGAGCTAAGGATGTAGAGACTGATCTGGTGGAATGTCCTTTGGGTTTGACTGATAATGTTTGATCAGACGCCTCATAAACGTATGTGATACAATCAGTTAGCCATTTGGAAAGAGTTCGTTTCGTAACTGCAAGACCCTTTCTGCTGTCAGCAAAAGCTACAAACAGTTGATCAGATTTCCTGTGATCTTTTGTTCTATCCAAATAAAATCTGAGTTGTCTATGGACATCCAGTTTGTGCAACATATACTCCAATTTATTAGAGTGGTTCTTAAAGAAGGTGGGTAATTCAATGGACTGATTAATATTACTAGTAGAGCAAACTTTGGGGAGAAAGGATGGATTAGTGCGTAGGGATACTCTGTCAGAGTGAAAAATTAAATAAGGATGTTTAACAGAAAGGGCCTGAAGCTCAGACAATCGTCTAGCAGATGTAATGGCCACTAGGAATAGAGTTTTCCATGACAAAAATTTCAATGTGCAACTTGAGGCTGGTTCAAAGGGTGGCAACATCAATTTAGAGAGTAACAGGTTCAAATTCCACGGTGATGTCGGACTTCTGACTGGTGGTCTGATATGAAAGGAACCTTTTAAAAAGGCTTTGTAAAGTCTGTGAGCCATAATAGGCGCACCACATTCCTCTACATGATAGTTAGAAATGGCAGCTAACTGCACTCTTAAAGTAGCAGGAGAAGCTCCCTCATGAAATAGTTCAGTCAAGAACTCCAAAATCTTGTTTAACGGAGCTATAACAGGGTCCAAATGATGTGACTCAGCCCAGAAGACAAAACGTTTCCACTTACTGGTGTAAGTCTTTGTAGTGGAAACTTTATGAGAAGCCACTAAAATATCTTGAACCGCCGATGTAAGGGAAACAGACCTGGCTAGAAAGGGAAGCGGAGCAGCCAAGCTGCTAGATGGAGTGATTCTAGGGATGGGTGAGGAACTCCTGACGAGTGGGTCAGTAGATCTGGCTCTGGGTCCAGCATCCAAGGTCCCCGAATGCGGTGATGCAATAGAAAGGGGAACCAAATTTGACGAGGCCAGAACGGGGCAATGAGGATAATAGTCCTCTGAAGGTTGCTGGCTTTCTGTAGAAACTTTGCAATCAGGGGAAATGGAGGAAAAGCATATAGGAGACCCGGGGGCCAATCGTGCACCAGCGCGTCCCTGGGGACTTCCCTGGAGGTAATAGGGCAAAGTAGCTCCTGCATTTGGCGTTCATTGGAGACGCAAACAGATCGCAGGTAGGCTGGCCCCACTTGCGAAAAATCATTCTCGCAACTGACTGTTTGAGGGACCACTCGTGAGGCAACAGTATTGCCCTGCTCAGCCTGTCGGCTATGACGTTGGATGACCCCGGGATGTGCGTTGCGATCAGAAAGCGACCCGTGGACTCCGCCCATTGCCAAATTCTCATGGCCTCTCTGCATAGTTGGTAAGACCTGGTTCCCCCTTGCTTGTTTATGTACCAGACTACGGACATGTTGTCTGTCTGAACTGCAATGGTCCCTGGAGGAAGAAGGGGAGCAAAGTGTTGCAACGCTAAAAACACTGCCCTCAACTCCAGAACATTGATGTGCAGATTGTACTCCAGATTGGTCCATTCGCCTTGGACTGTCTGTCCCTGAAAGATGCCCCCCCACCCTATCAGGGAAGCGTCCGTGGTTATCGTCGCTGACGGTGCGGGTAGCACAAATGGTCTTCCACTGGACAGGTTGCAAGTCTGTAACCACCACGTTAGGTGTGATTTGCATGTTTTCGTTATCAAAATTTCGTGAGTCAGAGGAAGTTGTTGGAATGACCATTGTGCAAACAGGAGCCATTGTAGAACTCTCATGTGCAGTCTTCCCAATGGTATCGCAATGAGAGAAGCTGCCATGAGACCCAAGACCTTCAGAACAAGCTTTGCCGGGGACTTTTTGGACGACAGCAGAAGAGAAATGTTGTTTTGAAGTGCTACTATCCTTTCTGTAGGAAGCCTTAGAACTAAATGATGCGTATCTAATTCCGCTCCTATGAATAAGATATGCTGTGATGGCTGTAGCAAAGATTTTTCGAAATTTACTGAAATTCCGAGGTGTGTACAAAGTTGTAGGGTGTAATCCCTGGCCTGTATCAGTTGAAGCCTGGTGGTGGCAGACAGGAGCCAGTCGTCCAGATACGGAAACACCTGGAATCCTAGGCATCTCAGATGAGACGCTACCACTGCCATGCATTTGGTGAAAACCCTGGGGGCTGTGGTCAGACCAAAGGGCAGGGCTCGAAACTGATAGTGACTGGCTCCCAGCCGGAAGCGCAAATGATCCCTGGACGCCCTGGCCATTTTGATGTGGTAGTATGCGTCCTTCAGATCTATTGAGCACATCCAGTCGTCCTTCTGTAAGAATGGAAGGATCGATTGAAGCGTGACCATTCGGAACTTTTCCTTCTTGACAAAGGTGTTGAGATTGCTTAGGTCCAGAATCGCCCTCCAGTCCCCTGTCTTCTTTGGAACTAAAAAGAACCTTGAGTAAGTTCCGAATCCTATTTGGTCCGCTGGGACTGGTTGGATGACTTTTTTTCTAGCAGCTTTGAAATTTCCGTAGCTGCTGGCTCTCAGATGGGGTGGTACATCTGGGAGTTTTCTTTGGAATGGGGCGGATAGAAATGGAATTTTGTAACCTCTGGTAACAATGCTTTTTACCCAGTTGTCTGTAGTAATGTTTTGCCAGGCCTGAGGGTATAAAGCTAAGCGACCCCCGACTGCCTCCAGAGCAGGACAGTCGGGCCTCCTCTCAGGAGTGCTGAAAAGGTTTCCCAGGGGGGGGTATCCCTGTCACCTTGGTTCTGCGGACCCCCTCTGCCGCCCGGGAGGCGTCTTCCACCTCTGCCCCCTCCTCTGCCTCTAGAGGGGGCATCACCCTGTGTGTTTGGGAAAGATCCTTGGGGTTTTCGAAACCACATTTTCCCACCACGTTGCCCTTTGGGGTACGGTCTGGAAGGGGTGGAAAAACGGACTCCGACAGCAGACAGAGTCTTTCCCTCCTGTTCACACCGGGTAAGGGTCTCCTTTACTTTAGGGCCAAAAAGTGTGGCACCATCAAATGGGGCGTTAGTAAAGGAAGACTTGAAGGCTTCCGCAAACGAACATAAGCGCATCCAGGATTGCCTACGAAGAGCAATCGCTGAAGCCGCTGCCCTACTCGATCCCTCGGCTGCGTATGATATCAGCCTCATGGATGAGTTAACAATGGATGTAAGGGTATTTAGATGAGCCGAAACCTTCTCCGAGACAGCAGCATCTGTAGTACCCTGGAGGGTATCTCCCAACTCTTTGACTAGATCCCTCTGTAAGCGTGTAAAATGAGTCAAATAGTTCAGGGAACGCATAGAGAAAGCCGCTGAACTAAAAATGCGCTTCCCGTATCTGTCCATAGTCCTAGAATCTCTGTTAGGCGGATGGACAGATGAGGAAGACTCCGACATCTCCTTTTCGTGGCGCTGCCACCACCATGGCGTCTACTGGAACTCCTTTAGTGAGGTAAGCCTTGTCCTGGGGTGCCGTGATATACTTATTAGGCTTCCTAGGGACTGGTTCCACCGTGTCAGGTGTCTCCCACGCCCTTCGAGCAATCAGCTCCATTAACTCATCGAAGGGCGGAGTGACCCAGGAGGAGGAAGGGCGAGCACCAAATGCCTTCAGCAAGACTGACTCATCCTCAGAAGGGGGGAGGGATTGCCAGTCACCTCTCTGTTTTAGGATCTCCAAGATGTCAGAAAAGGAGACATCTTCTGAAGGTGACTTAGGGGACCCTTCTGACTCATCCAAGTCAGTATCGGATGTCAAAGATTCTTGTGGAGAATCTAAGTATCTCCTCTTACACAGTCTTTTCCTAGGAACTTCTTCGTGGGGAGCATCCGAAGAAGCCTCCGAGGAAGAGGGGGCACCCTCCAGGGGTGGCTGAGACACCGGTGCTCGACACTTGGATGTAGCCGTGGGTGCAGAGGAGGATAACGGTCCTTTATGGGGAGGAGAAGCTGTCCCTGCTGATGTGGTTGTCTGGGTAGACAACACCTTCCTCATGAGGTCGAAGGCCCCCGGGTCCCGAGTCGAGGTATCTCCCGGTTCAAGAAATGGGAAGAATCCCCGAAACAGGCACCGAAGGCACCGACCCCGAGGACGGAACCGAGTCGATCCGCGCCGAGGCCCCGAGAGGGAGTGTCGGAACCGAAAAATCGGTCCGACTCTCGGTCCTGGAACCAAGGATGGATCTTCGGCTCCGAGACTCCGGTACCGGATCGGACGGAGTCGAGGTGAACGGTGCCGACCGAGAAAAGGACAGTTCTGGCACCGAGGGCTCCACAATCAGCAGTTCAGCTTCTTCCGGCTCCGAAGACTGGACAGGTCTCGGAGGAGGAACAGATGGAGATAGTGGAAGGCCTTCAAGTCTCGACACCAATTGAGAGGAGACCGAGATGAGCTTGGATAAGGCCGTATTCTCCATTAATTTCTGCACCACGCGGTCCACATCGGTGTCGGAGAGGGGCCTGGAAGAATGAGTCGAAGGGATCGAAGACGGAGCCGACCTCAACAGAGTCGGTGGAGGGAGCTCCGTCACCGGTTCCAAGACTCGGGGCTCGGAAACTGCCAACAGTTGAACACTCGGCCCCGAAGTCTGTGGAACCGGTGATACAACTTTACCTGAAGAGCTCGGAGCCGATGACTTGGGCTCCGACGTCTTCGATTCCTTCGAGGATTTGGATGCCTGGTCTGAAGCATCCAGAGCCTCCTGAAAGGAAGGTTTTAATAACCCTCTGTCCATGAGTTTCCTGCGCCTATCTGTCATGACCCTCCCACTAAAAGAGTGACAAATTGAACAGTCCTCTTGTAAGTGGAGAGGGCCAAGGCAGTAGACACAGGAACTATGGTTGTCAGTAACTGACATTTTTTGGCCACACTGGCAACGTTTAAAGCCTGATTTAATTTTCTCAGACATATTCCAGGAAAAAGAAAAGTCAAGTCCAGTATAAGAGTCAAGTCCAATAGTAAAAGGTCAAATCCGATGTATATGTCAGTCCGGTTGTCAAATTTAAGTAGGGGTGGTAGGCCCCGAAAAACTCTAACCAGTTAAACAAACTTAACGTTACCGAGAAATTCTACCTACACACACACACATACACTAAATATACTAAAAGGTACTTTTAGAACAAGTTTTCCTAAAATATAACAAAAAATAAAGTTATATCTTATCTCAAGATGCTCGAGCTAGCTCCCAGCGATGCGAACGCAGCAGCGGCAAACTAGATCTGAGGTAAAGGCAGAGGGGGATTATGGGTATTAGGTGATCTCGAGCTTCTTCTCGATGCAGAGCTTGCAGTCGGCCGGCACGGAGCCGAGGATCGGCTCCGAACCCATGTGTAAGAACAAAGGCGAGATTGAACACTCTCACATTATTTATTCCATTAACTGAGGCTTCAACATGTGCATTTTCTTATAACAACTGTAGCATCAACTAATTGTAATCCATAGCATTCATCACAAC
Source organism: Protopterus annectens (assembly GCF_019279795.1). NCBI lineage: Eukaryota > Metazoa > Chordata > Ceratodontiformes > Protopteridae > Protopterus > Protopterus annectens. The sequence continues at coordinate 158,307,009 of NC_056730.1, read as the reverse complement.
TAAACCTCCGCCTTTATCAGGCTGCATAAAGTGGAAGTCACCCCTATTTTTTAATTCATTCAATAACTTCCTTTGTTCTAGGTTCATGTTAACATCATATAGTTATGTCTTTTGCTGCAACAAATATATAAATTATAATAGAAACTTATGGCAGAAAACGGCAGCTAAAGCGCGCCAAATTCAAAAACGCTGATTTCGTAATAAAGTACCTATATATGGTTCTCCGTTATAACCTCTGTTCGTATTACCTCAATCAAACGAACAGAATTAATCCAGTCAACTCTTTTAATAACAACAAACTTCGCTCCAATCCGGCAGTATTCACTTAATCGACCATAAGTATCCAACAAGGTGTATTCCAATGAACACAAAGATGTACACGATCAGTATATAAAAACGTGTATTTATTGTAATACAAACATACGGCTGGCGCTTTCACCTGTAGCTTCATCAGGCCATATATAATTAAGGAATGATGCTCTTTTATACTTTAATTAATACTGGCATCACTTCCTCCAATTAATTAATTAAAAAATATATATATATATATAAAACTCAAATGCTTTTACAAAAATACATATAATATCTATTTCAAATCAAAAGACATAATGAAATTTACCCTATAAACTAGTTTAATGTGAATAAACATTCCTATAATAGCCCTACATAAAAAACGCTGTATAACACCTGCACTAAAATATCGGAAGATTGTAATGTAACTTCCTATATAAACTGCCAGGTTTCAACAAAATAGTTATCATGAATGAATCATTATGAAAAATAAATTTGTACGATATATTAATCCTATATGCTCTACATAATATTACTATTTAAAATATATACAACAGAAAAACATATCATTTAATTAATGCAACACCATATTAAAACTTTAAAATATATATATATAATAACTACGTACATCAATAACTAAAATGTCTTAAAAAATCTAGAGCATATAATTCATACAAATTATCCAGAGCATAAAATTCATACAAACTGCTATTCCTTGATTTTTATACATTAATTTTTAAACTCCTAGCCTTTAAAGTAGGTTTAATAGGAATGTGATCGTTCAACCCAGGTTTACGATCCGCTCCGAGTCTTATTATCCACTTACTTTCATGCTGTTCTGTGATATTACGTATAGGTCCCCTCCTAATGGTAGGGTAATTCACATGTAATACCAAAAATTTAAAATAGTGTTCCATAGAGGTACTAGCCACATGCTTGGATAAAGCATTTTTATCTGAACCTATCCTAATGTTATACAAATGTTCCCTGATTCTTTCCCTAAGGCGTCTGTCAGTCTTACCCATATAAAAAGATGGGCAGGACTGACAGACTGCCAAATAAACGTGTAATGTCTCACAATTTGCTGTACAATTAAATTTAAAATGTTGCTGTGTAACAGGGTGTACAAATCTAGCTGACTGATCTATAGCAAAGCAATAACTGCATCTTCCACAGGGTCTAGTATGGGGCTGCAGATGGCGTATATGTGTCCCTTGGTCTAACCTATTAGGCCCACAAAGCATTCTATACAAATTTAACTTATTCTTAAAGATAAATTTAGGTGTTTCTCCTACGATTCTGAATATATCTGGATTCACCTGTAATAGGTCCCAATATTTCATATATGCAGACTTAATTTCTTTAACATCTTGTGTATAATGAATATCTGGTGTAATTATATAATCTATAGTATTGTTCTTTTCACCCATATCTTGTTTAATACTTTGGTCCGCAAAATATGGATAAGCACGATTAGCTCTATAATTCAAACAATTTTAAAGTCTGATGTAGACAGGGGCTAAAAGTACTAGGAACATGATAGGGATTGCTATTCAGTGAAGAGGTGTCTTGAAAAACCAAAGCTAAATTCATTTTCCTGGTATAAAGTTTTAATTCTGTAAGCAATTCAGTTATTTTTGCTCACCTGTTAGGTATGAAGGTCAGTCCCTTGCTAAAAATATCAGCGTGTTCAGGTCCCAGATCAATTACGCTATAATTATAAATTTTAAAATCTCCAGTGCTGTTAGTGACTAACTGATAGGTGTTACGATGAATGTTTTCACCTACCAGGTCTAATTATAATTCCTCAGTGGAGAAGAAACAGTTCTCTGTTTCTTTCAGGTGAACGGAGCATTCCCCCATTTGTAAAAGTTTTCCCTCTTGTTGCGCAGCCATTCTGATATCAGAAGATTGCCTTCTTCTAAAGGGATAGATTGTTGGTTCCCCATTTGTGCATCACCAATGTTAACCGTACCTTTATCATCATTAAAAATGCCATCACCCACTTCCTCAGCTCTATGAGTTTGTCCACGCGGTGGCTTAGGATAAGCCCTTCCGTTGGAATAGTCCAAAGTGTCTTTTTGCAACTTACGGGTCTTTCTTTCAGTTACAATTTTACTGTGATTGTCTATTTGTATGAATACCTCACAATATTGGTTTTGGCAGGCAGTATATGCTTTATCACATTTTACTTGATTATCTAAAGCAATGATTTTTTGATTTAGATCTTCCATTTTTAGAGTGTTGTGTTTTATTAAAACTTCAAGAAGTTCACACCCCTGCCAGTCGAATAGTTGGAGGAGCTCTTTATGGAGTGTGCTATTTTCAATTATGCCCGTTGGATACTTCCAGTACCGTAAGCCCTTCAGTACTTGTTTCCGCTTTACACATTCCTTGAAATAAACATTTTCATGCACTGTTTTCCTGTACTGCCATACTATATCATGAAAATCATCCAGTAAAGTAACAAAAGTAGGTGATTTCTTACCCATATCTGCAGAGGTACCATCTATTTGGTTTATCCATTGTTGTAAATTCAAATCCAAGTTTGTTGTACCAGCATTCGAAGTGGAAGCCAAAGGCGCAGACAGCTGATCATGCTGTTGCTGTCCCGGTGGAATACTATCCAAACTTTCATCACTATCAGTTCTTTGTTGCGTAGAAAGATGTGGAACCATTTCACCAGCAGCCAAGGTATTACCAGATAACTGGTATATGAGTTGTGTTAAATTCGCAACAGATTGTTGCAACAGTTCAAATTCAGTTCTAGTAACACCTGAAACCGCATCTTGTGAACTACCAGAAGCCATACCAATGATAATAAAATACAAACAAACTAATAAACAATACCAGCAGCTCAAAAACACAGTCCAGGTTTACTGAAATCCAGGTAAGTGCTTTCGCCTGTAACACCAGACTTCATCAGACAACAAGACAAAGTAAACCACTCCTTTTTATACATAAATCCAATGATTAATTAACAATTAACCAATTAAAATCTACATATAAAAATGTAAAAAATCATATATATATATATATATATATATATATATATATATATATATATATATATATATACACACACACACACACACACACACACACACACACACATAGCATTTAAATAAATTTGCCACCAATACTCCTTTGTTTCTAAAATGGTTTCTTAAAATCAGTAAGAGGAACTATTGGCATGGACGTGCTTTCAGACCAACTAGTAAGTACAGTTGTGTACACTTACCATAAATGTAGATGTTAGAGTGTATTCACTGTTGCAGTCATTACATTTGGGTTATCTACTTGCAGGTAGCCCTCAGTCGGCCTGATTAACAAAGTCTTGGGTCCTGCGTCAGTTGCTGTCACTTCTTGCATGATGTCAGGTCGTCAGGGGTATAAAACATGCAGCCGACGCCATTACATCAGTTTTTCTTGACCCAGATGTCAGGTGCCCCCCTAATGGGAAGCAATTAAATATAAAAGTACAAAGATATACCTCCAAACAAAAAAGCAAATACACCAAAAAGGCTTTTAAGCATAGTAAAGGAAAGTAGCGGTATAACCAAAAGAAGTTAGGGGGCTGGAGGGAGGGTAGCCAGGACTGCAACAGTGAACACACTCGAACATCTACATTTATGGTACGTGTATACAACTGTACTATGTTCTTCATGTTTCACTGTTGCAGTCATTACATTTGGGTAGATTCCCAAAGCTATGGTTGAGAGGAGGAATTTAGATAGCATAAGGGCCAGCTATAAGGCCCTGCAAGACTGCAGTGGCAAAGCCAGCTCTGGATTTAGAGAAAATTGGCAAATGATAATGCTTGGTGAAAGTATGTACAGAACTCTAGGTAGCAGCTTCTAGGGTGTCACTGGTAGGGACACCTCTGAGAAAGGCTGTAGAGGTAGATGCAGCCCTGGTGGAGTGAGGACTGATCCTCTGGGGGATAAGTTTTCCATGGTGCTTATAGCAGAAATGAATGCAATGGCTTATCCGCTTAGAAATGGTTTGCTTTGAAATAGCCTTCTCCTCTGCCCCTGCATTAAATGCCACCAGCAGTTGTTCAGATTTCCTTTGAGGTTAGTCCTGTCCAAGTAGAATCTAAGCTGTCTGTGCACATCTAAGGAATGCAGTATCCGTTCCCCTTTATTCTGTGGATTAGGAAAGAAGGTTGGCAAATGAATGGTCTGATTAAGAGTCACACTGGATACCACCTAGGGCATGAAGGATGGATTGGTTCTGAGGGACACCCTGTCCGCATGAAAGATGATGAAATGCTCCACTGCCATAAGGGCCTGTAATTCAGATACCCTTCTAGCTGAAGTGATTGCTAAAAGGAAAGCTTTTTTACAAGAAAGAAATTTTAAGTCTGCAGTAGTAGCTGGCTCGAAAGGAGGTAGAGTGAGTTTCTCCAAGACAAAGTTAAGGTCCCAGGCTGGGGTTGGAGCTCTCCTGGGTGGTCTCAAATTTTTGGCCATCTGAGGAACTGCTTGAGCAGTGAATGAGAGAAGAGGGGAGGTTCTGTGTTATAATGAGCTGAAATGGCTGAGGCGTGGATTTTAATGCAGGAAAAAGACAGGCCCTTGGGAAGCATCTCAGTTAAGTATTGTAAAATCTGAGGTAAACTGGGTGCTGCTGTGCTCATCCCTTGAGATTGGTTCCAGGCACAGAATCTTTTCCATTTTTCAGCATAAGATTTTCTAGTACTAGGCCTCCTTGCCTCTAAAATGATATCCATCACAGGTTTGCTGAGGGATGGTAAAGGAGAGATTAAGTAATTGGCCAGGCTGCAAGGTTCAGTGTTAGAAGCTGGGGGTGCAGAATCTGGTTCTCCTGCTGAGACAGCAGGGAAGGAGTCTGAGGCAGGTGCCATGGAGAAAACAGTGACACACTGCACAGAAGAGGGTACTAGTTTTGGCGCGGCCAGTCTGGTGCAATCAAAATTATCCTTCGTTTGTCCTGTTTGATTTTTAGTAGTACTTTGGAGAGCAGAGGCAGAGGGGGGAAGACATAGACTGATAGGTTTTTCCAGCTGAAGGACAGAACATCCACTTTCCAGGCTTGTTTGTGGGGAGTCCTTTTGCAAAATTTGTCCAATTGGTAGTTCTGGGGAGAAGCAAACAGGTCTATATCTGGGTTCCCCCATTTGCTTGTCAACATGTTGAAAGTCCTTGGTTCCAGTTTCCACTCGTGTGGGTCCATGAGGTTTCTGCTCAGTCCGTCTGCCAGTGTATTTAATTTTTCTGGCAGGAATTGAGCTTGTAGGTGCACTTGGAAGCTCAAGGCTGTGTTCCACAATGCCATGGCTAGTCTGCAGAGGGGATAAGAATGTGTACCCCCCCTGCTTGTTTATGTACCACATAACAGTGGTGTCATCCGTCTTTACCATTAGTTGTTCTGGAAGAATGTGGTCCTTGAAGGCTGTCAGAGCATTCTGTACAGCTAACATTTCTTTTTAATTGATATGCAGGTGCATTTGACTTGGGTTCCATTTGCCCTGAATGTACTTCCCTGCCAGATGAGCCCCCCGTGCATAGTCTGATGCATCTGTTGTTAGGGCTTGGGCGGCAGGGGGTGGTGTAAAAGGTAGTCCCTTGTTTTGGTGGCAGGCCTCTGCCCACCAAAGGAACTCTAGGCGTAGGCAAGGTATGATAGGAATCATTGTTTCTAGGTCCTCAGAATGTTGACACCATAGGCTTTTTAGATACCACTGTAGTTTCCTCATATGCAATCTTGCATATGGAATTAGAAAAATGCAGGAGGCAATGAACCCCAAGGCCTGCAGTATTTGTCTTGTAGATAGCAGGGATTTTGTGGCCACTTGTTTGAAGTAGGTTGTCAAATGAATTTGTTTCTCTGGCGTGAGGTAAGCCATCTGGGAAGTTGTATTCAAGCTTGCTCCCAGGAATATAATTTGTTGACAGGGTACCACTTGCGATTTCTTTTCATTTATGGTATACCCCAGACAATTTAGAACCCTTTGTACAAAGGCCAGTAGGGTTGCCACCTTTCCAAATGCCCAAAGTGGGACATTTGTGCTACAAACATCAGATTTTGCAGGGCAAAACATACCCATGGCCAGTACAAAGGACAGAACTTCAGTTTTTTGCCTGAATAAAAGTTTATTCTTGTAGAATTTTAATTCCTTATTCTGTTTCTTATAACATTTAGGTGCTTCAGATACAGAATAACTGTTTTATGCAACTATTACATAAAATATAGAAAATAATTTTGTCCTAAAATCTCAGGACATTTGCCATTTTCTCACATTTTTTGCAGGACACAACTGCCCAAAGAGGGACTGTCCCTCGCAAAGTGGGACAGGTGGTAACCCTAAAGGCCAGATGATTCAAAAGTATGTCCTGGCTTTCTGCCTGAATTAGACAATCATCCAGGTATGGGTATATTTGAATATTTCTTTGCCTGCAAAATGCAATAACTGGAGCTAGGCACTTTGTGAATACCCTGGGTGCAATAGATAAGCCAAAGGGCAGTGCAGAGAACTGATAGTGCGTGTATAGCCTGCTTTGAAGCGTAGGTATCTTCTGCAAGATTCCCTGATTGGGATTGTGCAGGTATGTTTCTTTTAAATCTAGTGTTGCCAACCAGGGATCTTTGCCTAGCATAGGAAGTAATTGGTGAAGAGTCAGCATCTTCAATTTTGGAATCTCCAAAAAGGTGTTTAGAGTGGACAGGTCCAGGATAGGATGCCATGAATTGCTTTTTCTGGATGCCAGGAAGAGTCTCTAGTAGAAACTTTGTCCCTTTTCCTCTTCTGGTACCAGTTGAATAGTCCCCATGCTTAAGAAAGTACTTGTTTTCGGGCCTCTGCCCACTGATTTGGGGGGGGTAGGCCCGGCCACCCACTTGGTGAAGGCAACGTGTGGAAGTGAAATCTGCATCCCTGGGACACTATATTTAAAACCCAATTTGTCCTGGGTAATGAGTTCCCAATTCTATGCATGAAGAGCAATCTTTCCCCCCAAAGGAGCAGTCAGTTGATAAGTGCTTGGAAATTTTAAAAGGAAGTCATTGAAACAGTTTATCATAGGGGGAGTCTTATTAATCCCAGATTTGGAAGTGGAGGTCCCCCACTGCTTAGATGTGTGTGTCCCCTGGAAATGACACCTGGGGTTTTTGCTGTGTCTAGGTTTGGCTTGAGAAGACCTGGAAGGGGCTGGAAATTACCAAGTCTTAGAGGGCCAGCGCCTACTAAATCTAGGAGGCTGAACTTGTAAAAAAATCTTTAACAGTTTGCATAGCTTTAGCTTTATCTTTCATCTTTTTAAGAACTTCCTCAGCCTTGTTGCCAAACAGGCGGTCCTGATTTAATGGAGCATCCAACAATTTAGCTTTAACATGATCAGGCAAAGATTGCTCCTTAAGCCAAGGATGCCTTCTGAGCACAGACCCAGTAGCAGGAGCCCTGCAAGAGACCTCTAATGAATCAAAACCACATTGCAAATCCAACTTGTTCAGCAGAATGCATTAAAATCCTGTAATTCTTTATTTTCCACACAGTCAGGAATCAACATCATTTTCTGTTTAAGCAGTCCAATAACATGCTGCTAATACTTTAACATATGAAACTGACAGTTTAAAGCCCTAATGGCCAAGGTTGCAGAAGTGTAAACCTTCTTACCCCATCTATCCAGCACCCTGGAGTCTCTATCAGAAGGAGTAGGATTTTTAGCAGTAGAAGCCTTAATGGCCTTGGGCCCCTGTGAAATAGTCTCTGGATCTGCAATAGGATTTTTAAAAAGGAACTTGTGGGACTCAGGGACCCTTGTAGTATCTGTCAGGTTTTTTGGGAGTAGGAGGCAGGGAATCAGGGGCCAAACTAGATTCCGAAAAAGCATCATCAACAATGTCTAGTACAGGAGGAATAGCTAAAGGCCTATATTGAGGTAGGAGAAGGAAATCCCTAAGCCTCTTTTTTGAATCAGAAAAATCCTGGCTTTCCTAGTGGAAATGCTCCCTTAGAGTATGTAAGGTTTCCCCGAAAGAAAAATCCTCAGGAGGGGAAGCAGAGGGAATGCAGTCCTCTGCATCAGAATCTTCATAAGTAGATAAGAGCAAATCCAGATCATCAGAAGAATCAGAAAAAAAACAGAATCCTGATCAGAAGATTCAAAATCAACTTCAGTCCTAGGCCTCTTAGAAGGGGGTGGGGGTTGTCTACCCCTGATTAGGGTTATTAGATCTTCAGCCATTCTTATCATTTGTTTTTTAGGCATAGAGGCCTGAGCATCTGGCCTGGGCGTCGGTTTTTTTAGGCATGAATCAAGATTTAGGCCTAAGTAAAGAAGGAGGCGTCGATTTAATATGCAAGTCCGTAGGCCTGAATACATCCTCCGAAGTTGGTGCCTGCAGAGCGGCTCCAGACCCATCAAAGGTAGAGACATCCGCAGTTTCCATAGCTGAAGCATCTCGCGGCATACCGGACTCTGAATCGGTCTCAGTAGAGGCCTGTGAATCAGAAGTAGCGGGTATCAGGAGCTGCGAAAGCGCCTCACTGAGTACCGGCGAACTGGCGACTGGCTTAAGAGAACAATTGTCAGCAGTTCTGGACCTCAGCGGCCTGTCTCTGTCTTTATCTTTGCATTTTTTTGGAATCCCGGTAGTCGGATGGCTGGATAATTAAACCAAGAACCGAAATATTTAGACACGAAAATATACAGACGATGGATAGTGCGCTGATTAAATAAAGCACAAAACTGACAGCAAGGTACGTCGTGGTCAGGGCCTAGGCAAGGAATACAGTACGAATTAAAATCTTTATGAGGTATTTGCTTTCCACAAGTAATGCAATTATTAACTTTTATTGACATCGGTAAGGAGCAAGAAAAAGTTCCCCCAATGGGGTACTTAGCTTTAGTTGAAGACTTTGGTTCTGAAACTCGAAAATGAAAATTTCAGGAGTCGGCCGACTGGCACTTGCGAACTGCTTCTGCTTCGGGCACGGCACGGCAATATAGACTATTGTAATGGTGTCGGCTGCATGTTTTATACCCCTGATGACCTGGAAGAAGGGACAACAACCGAAGCAGGACCCAAGACTTTGTTAATCAGGCCGACTGAGGGCTACCTGCAAGCAGATAACCCAAATGTAATGACTGCAACAGTGAAACACGAAGAACATCATGGCCTTCCCATCTTAACTGCTGCCACCTGCAAGAGCATTGATTTATTTTATTTATTTACACCTTACTGACCAAATTAGTCATACTAAGCCAATGGCCTCTTTTCGAGGGAGACCCAAGGAGGTATTTATACTGACTAGGGCAAATCTGTCCAGGGCATCAGGGAACTTCCCCTATGCTTTTTGATAAGTGCTGTGGGATCTTTTACATCCACCTGAGCTATCATCAACTAGGGCAGATGTGGCTTCTGTTTACCATTTCATCCTAAGGACATGACCACACTACAGACCGTCACAAATAAAATTTAAATTCATCACTCTCTCTCAAGTAAACCACTGTCTCACTCTAAGTAAAGTCAACTGTTTACTAGTAATGCAAACAACAGCAATCCTGCTTGTCTCACTTCTTTTCAAACTCCTAAATCTAAATGCATACTTTCAATTGCAGCAAAGCTCACCATAAAAAGAAAAAAAAGTAATCATTCTATAACTTCCTAAATCATTTCCGCAATGGGGCTGTTCTACATCTCCCTAGAACAAAGCTGCATTGCACTAATCATTAATTTCTCAATTCTGCCACCTAAAATGAGGGAATCTCCCTTTCCATCTAAAGATCTATATTCTTAAATTTAGACTACAATTTAAATCAACTCCTCATCAAACAAGCTCAGTGCTTTCAGGCTGGCCAAATAACCTAACCACTTTTACCTCCTTCCATGCTCTCCTTTATCAGCTACAATCTGATCTTCCTCTGTTTGGGATTGTCAAACACATTGGCTTTTATTGCTGCTTGTGAATATTGTACATATACATATAGTCTAATTCTTTTCTCTTTATAAGTTGAATGCAAAACCATTTAGACTCAACTTTCACCTGTAATACCATGTAAATACCATACAATTCATTGCTATCTTTCCTAAGTGAAGGTGCATTAATTTGCTTCCTGCAAAACTGATTGCTGCTTTCACTCATGTCTGCAATTTTTCCTGTAATTGTAATAATTCAGGCTGGGCTTGAAACAGGTCCACAGACATCAGTGCAGTATCACAACAAACAAACTTGCAGGTGGGGGTGAAGAGAAGACCAGCAAATTTTCACATTCCTGTACTTGGAAACCAGAAAGACATAGCACTTTCTTCACCATACTGAAAAGATGTAATACTCCAGTGGGCAACACAGCACTTTCTTCACCATATTGAAAAGATATAATACTCCAGTGGGCAACAAGCAATCAATTTCCACAGACTCAGGGGATCTTTTTAAAGAAGCAGCCATTCCTTATGCCCAGAATCTCAAAATGCCACCTCTTCCCACAACATGAAGCAACTATCACTGATAAACTCGTCATTATGAACATCAGTACTGATTTGTTCTGACACAGTGAAATGGTAGAATGCATGCTGATAGAACATAATGCACACTCATTTATTGTCTATAAAGTGTGAGCAGAAGTACTAACATTCCAACAGTTCCTAAAGCTAATTAATCACCAGACAAGAGGTGAGGGAAATAACAGTAAACAGCGATCACTACAAAGCTTGACCAAGTGTTCCAGCTGGCCCGGGTGACACAACAGCACACTGTTGTTGTCAGCCATGTCAAGATGAGATGCAGGAGGCTCAGACAGGGCAACACTGTGTGAAACTATAGCACAGCAGACGACTGCACCAAGAACAGAGGGGAGAACTACCAAAGCAAATCTTATAAGTGTCAGGTTCACTGGACAAAGCATGACTAAACTAAAGGTCCGAGGAGACACAGCCAAAATAAACCTGACAGAAAATGAAAAAGGGAGATGAAGGTCAGTGACTTCCTAACAAATGAATAAGAAATGAAGAAAACAGGTAGGGATGATGACAGGAATGGCGTTAAGATGAAAACAAATCATACTTCCTCGTAACAAATCATAAAAACTGTAACTCCTTTTCATCAGCATAAAGCACTTATATATTTGCCATGACCCAATATCATGATTGCTACAATAAAAAACAATGAATGTGTGCATGTATATATATATATACACACACACACACACACGTATACTATATATATATATATATATATATATATATATACACACACACACATACACACATATATATAAATATATATATACTTACACACACACACACACACACACACACATATGTATAGGTTTACTGTTAAATGCTCAGTGCTACCATAGTATATATATATATATATATATATATATATACTGCATATATGTATACACTATATATATATATACATATATATATATATATATATATATATAAAATCTATATCTATGTCTATATCTGTATACATATATATATATATATATATATATATATACACACACACACACACACACAGAATTCTGCAATGGACAGTGTATACTCTTATCAGTGCCAAAGATAATACCTGGCTATAAGCAAAGAACTTAAATACCTACAAGAGAGGTCTGCTGAAACTACACCTCAAACTATGTAGAGATGTGCAGGATTTCCTCATTTTTGCCTCATATTTCTGGTTTTCTCCTCATAACATGTGTGGTATTCTGGCACATTAATGAGAACTGATGTCACTAAATAACAGACATTTCAGTTTCAGACTTCTTAATTCTTAAGAAAATGTATGCTAATTCAAAACCTGTTATTCTATACATTTTTTTTAAATATTACAGGTGCAATACTTAAAATCTATCCCTGATTTTAGCCTTTTATACCCCCCCCCACCGAATATGCTTGGCTTTGTTCATAATTCTTGTGCTAAGACATTGAGAAGCACACGCGCGCGCACACACACACACACTATATATATATATATATATATATATATATATATATATATATATATATATATATATATATATATATATATATATATATATATAGATTTAAGTATATTTTCTCTGCACTTATTTAAGATTTGAGTCAGTAAATATTGTGTCTCTGCTCTCTGCAGTTATCTGAGCTCACTGAAAGTTGTTAGACTACTCTGAAATTCCTTTGTTAGTGCTACTTAGCTTGGGGGTTTCTGCTGGCATTAAAATCTGTGTTGGTTACTTTTCAAGTAATCATTTTAATAAGAGTTGCTGGCTACTGAGACTTGACTGCATATATCAACTGAACACAAGCTGATTTAAGTATAGTTTCTCTGCACTTATTTAGGATTTGAGTCAGTAAATATTTTGTCTCTTTGATTCACTAAATATTGTGTCTCTGTCTCTCTGCAGGTAGTTCTCCACCCCCCTCCCTGTTCTAATTGTGGTATTAATCTTGGTGGCTTTGGAATTGCCCACCCCTGCTGTAAATGTCTTTTTGCACACTCCTCCTGGACCCATCTCATTTGCTCACTCAACTGAGTACAGTGAGATCATATTTTGATTTTGGATACTCCTACCAGTCCCATCTCCTCTGCCTTGTACAGAGAGAGCACTTGGGAAGGGCATTCCCCTATAGCATCTTAATCTGCTCTGTTTCCGCCGTCTCAAAAAAAAAAAAAATTTGCACTTCATCTGCCTTACTGTATTTGTGTTTCTTCCTACTTTATTACCTTATTTTGCTTTTGCCTCTTCTTAAAAGTACTCAGTTGAATTTATTCTGCTGCATTTATTACTGCTTGTTAGTAGCCTGATTAAATTGTAACTGTTATTCTAAGGCCCTTGGTTTACGCACTTGGGCTTCAAACCAGTTGTTTTATATTAAGAAGGTTTGTGGTCTGCACTGTTATGGCAAGACAGGTAGCGTGCATCCTTCTAAGTTGGGAACTGCTGAGTGAAGGCTCAGTGTCTGTTATTCTAAAAGTGTATTTGTTCTGGGTTAAGAACTTGGGCTTCAAGCCAGTTATTTTACATTAATAAGGTTTGTGATCTGCACTCTTGCGGGAGAAGAGGCTAGATTCTGCCCTTCTGAGCTGGGAATTTCTGGTTAAAGGCTTATTGCGCATGCTTACTTGAACTGTTTCTTTCTGAAATTGGTACGCCTTCTTTGCTGTAGCAGAGACTAGATTCAGGCCGGCTGGATCTAGCTTTGTTTGTATAACTTGTGCCCTGATACAGGCAGTCTTTTTTGGAGAAGGTTTCTCTGTACCCTAGTGGCAGAAGTTAGTAGTTTGTTGGCCATTTTGGGCTAATTTCTCTCTCTTTCACTTCCCTGCTATAAAAACCTCATTTGCACAGTTTTTACACTTGTATTCTGCTCAGCAAGTGCCTTCCAGGTGTTCTGCAGAGTCTACAGCAGCAGAGAGACAAAAGAGTGACTTTGGAGTGATGAAGTATCACTTTTCTGCTTTTCTCACTGTCTTAACTAATTCCGCCTAAAACGCCAGTTTTTTTTGCGAATCTGTGATTTAAAAAGTTTGTTATTGTATACAACTCCGCACAGCTCCTCGTGGTGTCCTGCAGAGTGATGCAGGCAACAGAAAGACCCAAGAGAGACTTTTCCAGATTTAAGTATTTTTTTTCTCGGTTTTTTTGCTCAGACTGCCTTTTCCCACCTAAAAAGCGGATTTCTAACTGATCTGTGCTTTAAAAAGTTTAAATTGCATTTGCCTTCTGCTTTTTACAGTTTTTGCATTTGTTTTATATCAATTTAAATCATTTTGTATTGTATAACTGTTGTAGGCTACACACTAAAGTGTGTTAGCCTGTTTTTAGCATTTACAGTGTTTTCTGTGTGTTTTTCTGCTGTTTCCTGAAAAAAACAAAAACAAAAAATTCTTTTTTCCTGTCTTTTCTGAACTAGATTAGTCCAGAGTTCATGTGGTATAGTTTCCTGTGTTGCCCATATCCTTACTTGGATAAGAGGAAGCTTCTCTGTTCACCGGTGAGAGTTGGGAGCTTTGAGCTGCCTATCTGTCCCTGGAGGAGTGGTCTCAGCCCTGAAACTAGTAGCTTATTGGCCGTTTTGGGTCAATTCCCATCTCTTTCAGTTTCCCTGCTTTAAAACAACACTGCACAGCTCCTCGTGGTGTCCTGCAGAGTGATACAGGCAACAGAGAGACCCAAGAGAGACTTTTCCAGATTTAAGTATTTTTTTCTCTGTTTTTTTGCTGCGACTGCCCTTTCCCACCTAAAAAGTGAATTTCTAACTGATCTGTGCTTTAAAAAGTTTAAATTGCATTTGCCTTCTGCTTTTTACAGTTTTTGTACTTGTTTTATATCAATTTAAGTCGTTTTTGTATTGTATAACTGCTGTAGGCTACACACTAAAGTGCGCTAGCCTGTTTATAGCATTTACAATGTTTTCTGTGTGTTTTTCTGCTGTTCCTTGAAGAAAAAAAAATTTTCTCTTTTCCCGCCTTTGCTGATTAGTCCAGATTTCAGGTTTTGCTGAATTCCAGACTGTGGTATAGTTTCCTGTGTTGCCCATATCCTTACTTGGATAGGAGGAAGCTTCTCTGTTCACCAGTGAGAGTGGGGAGCTTTGAGCAGCCTGTCTGTCCCTGGAGGAGTGTTCTCAGCCCTGAAACTAGTACCTTAATGGGTGTTTTGGGTCAATTCCTATCTCTCTCAGTTTCCCTGCTTTAAAACCCGCATTTGCGCATAGAGCAGCATCGGACAGCGCCGCTTAAACTATTCCCGGCTCCACAAAGTCTGCTCTTCACTTTTTCCCTTAGAACTGTTCTAAATCTCAAAGTAAGCACTCTATTTTCATTCTAAAGCCCTGCAGTTGCTCGTATAAGTAATCTTATAAGTAAGCACTAATAAACTAAAGCACTACACCCTCTTATACTCCCTTTAGGTACTTGGCTCCTTATTGGTCCTTTTTGATCAGTCAAAAAGTAGTTCCTTATACTATTCTGGCATGTCCAAAAGTCAGTTTTGGGTTTACTCTCCAGTCCAGCTGGTGAATATGGGAATCTTGAGGCAATGTTACAACTGCCTTATGTACACAGCCCACCCTCTCCTCCTCCCAACAAGCTCAAATATATGTGAGAGATGCAACTATATAGCCAAACTGGAGGCTGAGCTCTCGCAACCCAGTACTAGCGCAGTCAGTCAGAAGGAGAAGGTAACCACACGCGCCACAAATCCAGTCTCACATAGACCTATCACAACAGCAAACCAAACACATAAACACACAAAAACATACTCAGAGGCTCTAAATAAAAATTTGCCCAAGCAGCAGAGACCTCCAAAGCAGACATCTAAGCAACCGCTACCCCACAACAATACCCACGTATCATATAGTTCACAAAGTCAGTGTGCCACACAGTCACAGCCCTTAAGGCTAAACAACACACCTAATACACTTGTAATAGGTAACTCTATTGTCAGACACACTGACCACTCAACAGGCTGAACAAGGAGAAGGTCACTGTAAGCTGCCTGTCGGGTGCCAGGATCCACCACATAACACAAGCACTCAGGTCACTCCAAAGCAAGTACAAATATGACTACCTCATTGTCCATGCTGGTGTGAATGACCTCAGACGTACCTCCCTGGACTACATGAAAAGAGACATAGAGGAGCTCTCTGATCATGTAGCCCAGGCCGGTATGACCCTGACCTTGAGTAGCATCTTACCCTCACCAAGAATGATGCCACAGTATAAAGACAAAATGATCAATTTTAACAATTGGCTAAAGTACTGGTGTCATTCAAAGGGGATCCAGTGTCTGTCAGCCTGGGATGACATGCTCGACAAGCCACGTTGCTTCACTAGGGACGGCTTGCACCTGTCACCCCTGGGCTTTCGAATACTAGCTAAGGCTCTTGCCACCCCCATAGTGCCTTTTTTAGGAAAGGCTCAAAAGACAAACCCACCTCTATAGACAACACAAGGAAAAAGAAACTAAGGGTAATGCTCAACGCCAGAAGTCTAAACCTCAAGATGCACGCACTCGAGGCTCTCCTCAGTATGGAAAATATCGATATCTATGCAGTAACAGAAACCTGGTTCAAGGCTCCCGAGAGCACCCCAGCACTACCAGGTTATACATCATACCATGCTTTTCACCCCTAAACTCGGACTGAACCACAAAAGGAGGGGGAGTATCCATATTCATCAAAGATACCCACACCTCCAGGTTAGTGGCACTGCACGAAGCATCGGAGACCATCCATGGGCAACTAACACTGGGCAAAACTGCCTTTCAGTTTGTAGCCTGCCACAGACCACCCTCCCAAACTCAAGAACCCCACTCAGCTTTCCCGAGAACACTGGAGAATATGAAGCTCTCTCCAAACACCATCATATTGGGTGACCAATTACCCAAACATAAACTTGGGAGCACTACTCGAGCCCCAACACCAACCCTCACCCAACAGTTCCTAGAATTTATAAATTCAAATGCTATGGGACAACTGGTCACCACTCCCACAAGAGGGGAAAACATATTGGACCTGATCATCACCAACATGTGGACTCTATGTTCCATACCAGAGGTATACCCCTCATTGGTAAGATCTGACCATAAATTAATCTCACTGGACATCCATATCCTGTCCCCACACCCAGCCAAGGAAACCACGGTGAAGAACTTCTCAAAAGCAAACTTCACACTTCTCAAAACTGAGGTGGAATCCTTCAAAGCCCCCGGGCCAGTGGAAAATACGGCCCAAACAGCAGAATCCTTTACAAACACATTCTATGGACACCTACAGGAATGCATGGATTGTGCTATCCCAAATAAAACCAAGACTCACTCCTCCAAAGGCAGGAGACCTGTCTGGTGGACCCCAGCCATAAATAAGCTATACAACAGAAGGAGGAAGCTACTACATGATAGAGCAAAATCCCAAAAAGGGAAGGCATCTCTGATCAGTACTAGCAAGAAACTACGATCCCTCATAAAATTATCTAAGGCCAGCTTCTTTAAGAAAAATTGCACAAGATGCTAAAGATAATCACAAGGCCTTCTTTAGTTATATCAGGAACCTGGGTGGCAACTCCCAGATATGCTCTGAGTTAGTTCAAAATGACAAAAAAATACATTGAACCCGCAGACATTGCCAACATCCTGGCAGACAGGTTCAGTGCGAACTTCTCCCCTTCCCCCAAAGAGCAAATGTCTATCCCAACAGAGTGCAGCCTCCCTGACATCACAGATGCACAGGTGAGAGCTGCCCTCTCCAAAGCAAAAAACACAGCATCAATGGGACCAGACGGTGTCTCGGGCTGCGTCT
Source organism: Protopterus annectens (assembly GCF_019279795.1). Taxonomy (NCBI): domain Eukaryota; kingdom Metazoa; phylum Chordata; order Ceratodontiformes; family Protopteridae; genus Protopterus; species Protopterus annectens. The sequence goes on along the minus strand of NC_056730.1, from coordinate 158,289,465 downwards.
TACATGAGCTCCAAGACGAACTGAACCCTCACATCAAGTCACTGTTCAGTCTCAGCCTTACTACAGGATATGTACCCAAGGAATGGCATACAGCAACAGTGGTTCCACTCCACAGAGGTGGTGCCACAACAGACCCCGGAAACTATCGCCCTATAAGCCTGACTAGCCTGGTCTGCAAAGCTATGGAGCGTATCATCATGGAACTCATAAACAAAGACATTGGGAACCTCCAAACACTGGATCCTACCCAATTCGGCTTTGTTAAGGGCAGATCATGCCTCTTGAACCTGGCCGACTTCTTTGAAACAGTCACCAAGGCCATAGATGAAGAGAAGGTAGTCCACACAGCCTACCTGGACCTCGCAAAAGCCTTCGACACAATACCCCACTTGGGCATCATAAATAAGATCACCAGCTTAAATATCAACCCTATGTCACAAGATGGGTTGCAAACTGGCTCAGGGATAGAACCCACATGGTCAGAATTGCAGGTGCCATGTCAGACTCTAAACCAGTTACAAGTGGCGTCCCACAAGGCTCAGTCCTGGGACCTCTCTTGTTCGGTATATATTTCTCTGAGGTACAGACTAACACGGGAGGACTATGGCTGACCAAGTTCACAGATGACTGCAAACTGGGTGCCATAATCGACTCGCCGACCGACACAAGCATCCTCCAAAAGGGTCTCACAGAGATGGATAACTGGTGACAGAGCCATGGCCTAAAGCTAAATACCAAAAAGTGCATAGTCATCCCCTTTGGGAAAAACAAAGTGCCCACAAATTATCACATAGGTGGTAATCCATTAAGTACGGAAGAAGTAATTAGGGATTTGGGGACTCAAGTAGATAGCAATCTCTCCTTTGACAATCATGTTGCCAAAGTGGTTAGAAAGACCTTCTATATAGACCACCTTATCACGAAAGGGTTGAAATCTAGATCAAGAGAGGTCATTGTGCCCCTCTACTCATCACTCATCAGGCCCATAATTGAATACAATGCCCCATTTGGGATGTACCTTACCAGACACCTGCAGCAACTGGAAAGACCCCAAAAGTACCTCACCAAGAGGATCAAGGGACTCAAACAGATACCTTACGCAGTTAGGCTAAAGAAACTCCAGCTCTACTCAGTTGCTTACCGCCTACTCAGAGGCGATCTGTGCCTGACATATAGAGCCATGTCCAAACCAGAATTAATGGACATGCTCCACCTCAGGAAATCCAAATCCCTTAGAGCTACATGCTCCAGGGACCTAAACCTCAGCACAGAAATAAATAGGACATGTTGGAGGGACAGATTCATATCCCAGAGGCTCCCCTCACTCTGAAACAAAATCCCAATCCATGTTAGGCAGAGCCCCTCAATGACCCTCTTCAAGAGAAATCTTGAGGAGTGGAGGGGAGATCATAGGTTTACCCCTGGGATCTCTTCTATGTCCCTGCTAGACACAGGCACAGTAAACTAACCTTAAAAGGGCTATCTTCTGTGACCTACTGTACAGAGGCACAGTCAACTAATCTAAAAGGGTGGCGAAAGCCAAACACATTCTGGCTAAGCTTATAAATGCCCTAGGGAAGATAGCCTAGTATCAACCTATGAACCTATATATATATATATATATATATATATATATATATATATATATATATATATATATATATACATATATACATATATATATATGTATATACACATACACACACACACACACACACACACACACACACAGAATTCTGCAATGGACAGTGTATACTCTTATCAGTGCCAAAGATAATACCTGGCTAAAAGCAAAGAACTTAAATACCTACAAGAGATGTCTGCTGAAACTACACCTCAAACTATGCAGAGTTGTGCAGGATTTCCACATTTTTGCCTCATATTTCTGGTTTTCTCCTCATAACATGTGTGGTATTCTGGCACATTAATGAGGACTGATGTCACTAAATAACAGACATTTCAGTTTCAGACTTCTTAATTCCTAAGAAAATGTATGCTAATTCAAAACCGGTTATTCTATACATTTTTTAATATTACAGGTGCAATACTTAAAATCTATCCCTGATTTTAGCCTTTTATACCCCCCACCCCACCGAATATGCTTGGATTTGTTCATGGCAACAACCCAGCTTCCTTTTAACTTCAAGGCTTTGCAGTCAGTCTATGGACTGCTGCTGCCTTGTGGATCCTGTACATGGAAGCAACAATAAAGGGGGGGGTGGGACACCACCACTGCATTTAAAATTCTTAGACAACAACTCTGGACAAAGGCTAAAATAATGGGGGACAAAGGCCCCATAATAGAGACAGATTTTAAATACTGCCCTCAAACTTAGAAAGGTAACAGAAGAGAATTTGTGTTAGCATGCACTTTCTGAAAGATATGAAGTCTGAAACTCAAATGTGATTAATTGGTGACTTCAATCCTCAGTAATTTGTCAGAAATTTACAATTTTTTTGAGGAAAAGGCCAAAAATATGAGGCAGAAATCTGGACATTTGAGAGACATGCACACCACCACTGTACTTAAAAAACTGCTGCCTGTTACTTTTTACAACCGGTACATTTAACACCAACAAATTCATGTAAAACAGCTAGGAATTTTATGAATAATGATAACGGATATCCCATAATTCTTAGCTCTGTGAGAAAATCTGTAAGTTTGAAGTCTGCCAACCCACCACACTTCCAGAAAATATGTTCTGAAGTACCTCTTTCTTCTCCGTCATAACTCCAACATTATGATACAGAATCGGAATTGCCTAGACATGGTAAGGCCTTGCTGTGTCTAATTATGGTAGCTGCCAAAAAAAACTATTGCTAGAAAATGGAAATCAAAATCTAAACCAACTATATTAGAAGTAGTGAATATAGTAACAGAGATAAAACAACGGGAATTAAGATATTTAGAAAAGGGCAGGAGGAAATTGCATAGGAAAAAAATAAGAATTGTGGGAACAATACATACAGGGGAGGAATGAGGTTTAAAAGAAGGCAGGACTTAAAATGAGCTGTGTAATGTTTGACTGAAAATGACTGGGTAGGTTATACGTGATTTATAATATTTGCAAATGGGAGTGTGGCAGTATGGTTTGTGATGTAAAACGCTTGCAACTAGGATTGCGTTGGTGTGGTTTGCTTTCATTTACATAAATGTATGATTGCTTATGTCGTAAGTAATGGTTTAATAAAGATGTTTCTTGTTTTAAAAAAACAGGGCAGGAATTGAATACTTTATGTAATGCTGCTTAGGTTATATGATATATAGCAATATATGTGAAGTGTAATGTTTGTTAATGTCAGTTTAATGAAATTGTATTACTTCTGTATGAATGTAAATTTGCCTATGTCACAATTGATAACTCAATAAAGGTGTGGAAGTTTGATGTATTCTTTCTATGAGGTAATGTGATATAAACTTCATATGCATAAAAAATTACTGGTATTCTATGAATTTGACTATTTTGATGGTCTCAAAATAGCCTCTTGTAGGGCAGACTGTGCCCTCTGGACCACAGGCTGTACAAGCTTGAGCTAGACAATCACACCTCTGAGCCTAAGAATCTTTTGACACTGCCTATTTGCATACAAAATTATTCAATCTCCATTTTCATTTAAGACCTCCTCAAACTTTCTGAAGACAAATTTCAACATGCCTTAAAGCATATGCCATAGATCTTCACAGACATGTAGAATTGAGGATTTTGTTTTAGTGTTTACTGGAAGGATTTTGTGTATCCTCTTCAGTATCCCTTCTGGAAGGGGATTCATCTAGAAGTTTATGAAAGCTTTTTTAATTCTGTCACATGATAAAAAGTGAAAGCTTCACGATGGTAGAAATTCTGATTTTACTTTGCAGAGCTCTTAATCAGTGACTGTGAAATCCTGACCACTTCACAGAAAATTATGTGATGTCGAATTCTTGTCACTTTCATATCTTTTCACTAAAGCATATCTAATCAAAAAATGCACTTACATAAATTTCTTTTGTCAAAACTCCATTGCTTTTTTTTAACTTCTAAAGCATATGCTTAAATGCTTTTTTATTTTACTTGTGCCTGCTGCTCAGACAATATACTTTAAGCATTTACTTTCTAGACTGTGACTTTTCAGTTTCACTACCTGTTGCATTTTACCCTAAACATTTTATATCCAAACTCTGAATTCTAACCTGTCCACCCTACAATCCTTGTTCTGGATGAAAATGCCCTTTAAGTAGCTCAGCTACCCAGTTAAATATAATATTCCACTTTAACAATACATACAGCTTCCTGGGAATAAGACAAGAAATATAAGATTAAAATCAAGGATAGTGTAAAGAAACTATTGTACATAAACATACTCAGGACAAAAATGCATGCAGAAATGTCAACCTTATTTGTGTGCACAAACAAAAATATTAATATATTTTTTATGTTCTCCTCAGTCATATATTTTTAAACATAGAGACATTGTCACATTAGTTTAAAAGATAAAAACATTTACTGAAAATTCTGTCCGTTGATTGTGGCGGTCTTAAAAATCAGACTGCCAAATGAAACAGAAACGGAGCATGGTTCGTATGTATGTGCTGCATCTATTCATGACTTTTTTTTTTTTTTTGCAGTATTTCATAGGAACCTTCCTCCCATGCAGCATAAGGGTGTATTAAAGGAATCAGCATACACTACATCTTGCTGGGTCAAGTGTCCTATCTATTCTTTCATTTTAATACAAAGATCACAGCTACCAATGACAAGCCTCCTCTTGTGGCTTAACTCAACAACTATGCCAACAAGTCTATATTATATCAATAACCCATGCCTGGGTGTGGGTAATGTGGGATTTACCCACGGTTGGCGTGGTTTGGTCCTGAGGGCAATATTAATGGGGGTCATGGTATAATAGTAAATTACACACAGTCTTGACACTCAGAACCAAAATTAGGATATTAATACGAATTTAGAAAATGTGACTGCTCAAGGAGTCACTTTAAATGAAGCTGGCTTCTTAATAAAAGGAAATTTAAAATTAATATATCTGTTAAACATAATACTACAAAAACAGCCTGGCAATATGTAGCACGTAGGACAGTTGGTGGGGAAAAAATGTAAGAGGAAACGTCTGAAATGCCAACTTCAGTTTACTAATAAGCCCATCTAATGGTCTTTTACTTCCAAACATTTAGATTTTATATCCTAATTTTTACATTCACACATGAGAAAAGCTAACTAAAAAATGCATCAATACTGGCAACATCAGTAGCACCATTATGTGGTATTATGCATTCCTTTATTAAGGCTACTCTTAAGTCTGCAAAAACATCTTTACAGTTCTTAATGTACTTCATTTTAATACATTAGTTGATTTTTATGTTCTAAATTAGACTCCGTATTTCACAAAATCCATGGTGCAAAATGCAATGGAAATATCTATAAGAGCACCTTCCACTGAATTTTTTAAAGCTGCAATTCAAGCCAACCTAATTACAGGCCGTAAGTACCTTTATTTAAAAAAAATATATTACTTTCATTAGAGAACTCAATTACAGTCATTTATGAACAAGCTAATCTATCTAATACACTTAATGAGCTGGGGTGTTGCCAAGCATGTAGTGTATAAGCCACAGCGCTTGGATGATTTTACTAAAGGATATTTCTAGTCAGTTAAACAGTTCGAAGTGCCCACTTTCAATTCTGCCTAAATACTGCTCATATACAAAACTAGTGTATTGTTGTTCACAAATGATTAAAATAATTACATAAAAATGACCGTATATATGAGTGTGTGTATATATATATATATATATATATATATATATACATATATATACATATATATACACACACACATATATATATATATAAATATATATATATATATATATATATATATATATATATATATATATATATACACACACACAGAGTCTGCCATGTCACAGGTGACACAACCATATAAGCTGACTAGGAGAAAGTGGTTCCCCTTCACTGAAAACAGTCTGTTTACTGATTTTTTTACTGAATACATAGCCTCTTGAGATGACTACAGCAAGAAATTTGTTTTTTCCTTTGCAGTCTTTGCAATGTAGTAGTTTCATAGTTTACAAAGTCAGTTGATTACAGGGCAAGGGGGACTGTCCCACAGACGCTGTGTTTGTGCTAGTTACTAAACTTGGTACTGTGCTGACGGATGTTGATTTCTACCCTTATTCTTGACAAAGAATAGTTCACAGAGCAGTGCTTCAGAAAATTGCACTAGGTTATTAAAGACAAGAGAGACAGATTTCATCTGTAGAAGTAAGACCAAATATGATATATCAACACAGTCAAGCTAACCAGTGCCTTCGACACTTCACAATCCCGCCATCATAACCCAAACCTTAAACTCAATAACAGAATGCTCAACCTAAATGATTACCCTCTCTTAAAGGAGAACATTGTACTGGATATCTATCAATATAGGATGCAGTCACTTAATGAGATTAGGCTAGAGTTAAACCACCCCAAAAGTTAAACATTATCTTAAGACAGCTTAGAGAGCTTTGAGTTAAACTTTGGGTTGCCCTTGATCCTGCTCCTGATGAAATAAATATATTTATACATTATGGTCCTCTCTATTAATGAAAAAGAAAATGATTTCAAATACATATAAGCTTATCACTGTCATTACATATCAAAATGAAACACTCTTCTCCAACTACTGGACTAAGCTGAACACATTGGGTTGGAAGGGTGGCCTAATGCTTAAGGTGTTTGCCTCACAAACACAAGGTGCAGGGTTTGAGTCTCACAAGGGATAATTGGCTAGGCTTAAAATGGTTCGCAAGAGCATTTAGCTTAGTACTAACCTATGAACCTATGAACATTAATCTCCCCAACTCAAATTACCCGCTCCATTCAAACAACTTCAAAAAGTATTCCCTTTAAAAAGCTATATTACACCCATCTAATGATTATGAACAATGCATACCTCACCCCAACCAAGATTAATAAATTTAACCTATCCTCTCCCCCATTCTGCCAGTACTGTAAGCCAACTTCTTTCATTTTTTTCTGAAGTTGCAAATGTACCTGTAAGTTATGGTGCTCCCACAGGGTTCCACTACAAGAAACTGGATAACAGAAGCCCATCGTTTCCTGGGAATTTACGATACTGTACATACCTCCTTTAGGCTTAACAAAATTACAAAATCATATTTTAATCGATGTATTTGCTTAATATATTTTCATAATATTTCCTAAATTCTGTGAAGATCTTGGGGTTGAGCTTTTTTTCTCTCTTGCTATACCATGTCGGCAGCTCTTTACTATACCTGCTTTTCTATCTGGGCTTACCTACCAGGTTCTTCCCCTTTCAATTTTTCTTAATTTTTATTATACAACGTTAAATGTCATGCTTAACAACATGGACAGTTAGCATGTGTGTACATAGTTTATTTCTTCTTAACTGTTGTTTGCTACATTCATGTTTGTTATAACCATATATTCTTTAATATTTCACCCTCATGAATGCTCGAGTGCTATGGTTATGCAATTCCCAATGTATTTGTTAAAATTATTGTCAAATAAATCAAATAAAGATTTCTGGAAAAAAAAGACTTGTATGATATACAGATGTGCAAGTAAAAGAGAACAATATAAAGTGAAAAGCTTGTTATGGTACTAGCCACCCAATTAAAAACTCAGCTATTAAAGCTGTTATCCAATTAAAAATTAAAGTGTGAAAATGTTACTAAATCTGCTCCAGTTTTAAACACACTAGGAATGTGGGCATATATAAACGTTATAATCAGACACACTGACCAGGTTTTGGAAAATCTCTTGAGTGCTTTCCAAGAGAGAGACATGTTACTTGCTACAAAACTGCAATCAATACATTTCCCATCATGGTGATCATGTAATAAAATTACTGACTAATGGGAAGCAAAACGAAACAGTCATTTGTGAAAAATGCAGTCAGTGGCTCAGGCTGCCAATGCCAAAGGCTCCACATCAGCAGCATTCTCATGTATGCATTCTGAATATATAAAGTGCACCAAACGATAGCTGTGGGTTGGGGCGGGGGGTTGAACAAATCAAAAATCTCTTGTTTTCAGTACTATATACAAAATCTGATTTCTAACACTAAATTTTATATATATCTATGGTTTTCAATCTGCAATCGCACTTTATAATAAGCAGGAACGCCTGTTTTAAGGCTGTTCTGTATAAAACAAGAATACAAACATGACTCAAACTAATGGTAGACACAAACAAAAAAAAGCATTAAGTTAACTCTCTCTCATTCTTTTTTCCCCAAGTAGAACTTCACTCTCATTTTATATTTGGAACAGGAATGCAACTAGTCAGAAAATTCATGAAGTAAAAAATAAAAAACTAGTACTCTTAAAACTTTGTCGATGAGCTAAGTCACAATAATTTCCAAAATCATGAAACCGAGGTAGTATTCCAAAGCAACAAGCCTTTATTCTTTACAGACAAGCAATCATCAGTAACAATCAGAAACTCTTAACAATGCTAAACATATTGGCTTTTATACACTTAAAAGTAGATGTGGAAAATATATGCAGTCTTTAATTTTAAACCAGACTATTCCAGGCAAACAATATAAATAGGGCCATAAAATTATATTTAAGAACAGCAAGTACCCACCCCACACACACTACTACTGATTAGATCAAACTAAATAAATTCTAGTTAAGGAAAACACTACCTATCTATCTGCAACCCAGATTCCAAAATCAGGTATTAAGAAAAGCATAACATACATGTAAAACTCGGACTTTAATAAATCGCTTTTGGCTAACTAATGCAATAAAGCCTTCATCAGGTCTGTGACAAGAACTAAAATCACATACATGGGTAGATAAGTAAAAAGAGCTAACTAGACAGATACAAGAAAAAAAACACAGCTACCTAACAACAAACATTATCAAATTAGAACACTATAAATATAAACATATATCTGTGTAATAATATCTAATAAGCATCCATCTATATGTGTTATTTACAGCTCAAAATAAATTCAGTACTTCGCAGTCGAGAGAGGAAAAAAAAAACACCTGTCATGATAGTTTTCATGTTTACAGCCACCAAAAATGTTTATACAATGAAAATCAGTAGAAAAACCACAAAAATACAGAAAACAGTGAAGTAAACTAGTAATGCTGACACAGAGACTCCCCATACTCTGGAATAGACTGTCCATACATGTCAAGCAGAGTGCCTCATTGGCCCTCTTCTAAAAGAACCTTGATGATTGGATGGGAGATAGGAAATTCACCCCGAGGATCATGTCAGTCGCCCTGCTAGACAGGGGCCCAGAGAAGTAAATATTGTGGGAAGAAATATCCAGGGGAATTGGGAATTGTTATGGCTAGGCTTGCATAGGCCCTAGGGCTGATAGCCTAGTACCAACCTATGTATAAAAGTGTGCAGGTGTGTGCTTGAGTGTGCACCAGTATGCTAAATGTGGGAACTATACCAAAACATTATGGTAATAGCGGCATGAAAACATTTGTGTTTTGCATCTACTGTTTAAATCTCTGGTGTGATGCAAGACTGTATTAAATCTAATCCAATCAGAACTGAGGATAATGTAATTAAACATATATGGGTGGCCACGGTGGTGCAGTGGTTAGCATTGCTGCCTCACAGCAAGAGGTTCTCCGGTTCAATCCTCGGCTGGGGTGCCTTCTGTGTGGAGTCTGCATGTCCTCCCTGTGGTCGCGTGGGTTTCCTCCGGGTGCTCCGGTTTCCTCCCACATCCCAAAGACATGCTGCAGGTGGATTGGACACTCTAAATTGGCCCTAGGTGTGCGTGTGAGTGTGCCTTCTGTGGAAGGTTGGGCGCCGGACTGGCAACTCGACACCGTAAAACTCCACTGCCATTCAATGTGCGGACAAGGTGATCCGCTGTGGCGACCCCTAACCGGGAAAAAGCCGAAAGAAGAAGAAGAAAGATATATATATATATATATATATATATATATATATATATATATATATATATATATATATACACACACACACACACACACACTCTACATGTCATTTTTTATTATGTTTGGTACCTTTATTACATAAAAATATTTCCTCAAAAATTCCCTAAAAACACCTTTACAATTGTGTGGCAGCTTACTTAAATTCAACACACTCTTAATAGAGTAATAGTGCTTTAAGTCCTGGTTTTGTGAATGCATTTAATTCCAGCTGCCAGCATAACTCTTTTTTTCTCCAAACAGCATTTCCATACAGTAGACTCTCCCACTGAAGCTGCAGTTTAAACTTTTTATTCCTTCATTAATAAGGAAAGAACATTTTATTCAGGTTAAGGATAGGGTTGCAATAGTCAAATTAGCAATCGTTAAACAACCACAAATGGTCTTTACAGAGATAGTTTAGATATGTGAAAAATGTAGACCCAATAAATATTAAAATGTAGCTTGATAAATAATCCTCTAAATCACTGTTAATATTTACAATATATAAAACTGTAGTAGGTATACAGAGGAGGGTACAACATGGAGAATAACAGTAAACAGTAAGGAATGAAGGTCAAACTTGCAAAGGATGGGTTACAATGTACAGGAGTGAGGATACATTTGGAATACACTAAATCTGCAAAAGAGTACAAGAAGTTACAGTTTGCTTCTGCAGGTCCATTAATCATAGTGAAAATACTTCATTTTGTTATTATTTTTGTTTTTAGGTGAACATCTGAAAAACAAAATGGACATTTCAATACTGTCTGGGAAGCTGCTCTTTAATATGAATAAGCTTCTTCAGTTTAACATTTATTCCAACCAACAGTCCACCACTAAGTGTACAACAATACTTGGACTACTTAAAAGCTAGACAAAGTTTCTGTATATTTTGAGTATGTAACTTCTTATATATAGTGTCTCACACTCAAAATAATATTTTAAACATGAAAACAAAAGTGGTCATCCATCTGGACAGTTGCTAACACCCCAAATGGAGCACTGTATATGATTCTACAGACCTCCCATTTATAAGAACATCCATAGAACAATGGTTCTTCAAAGCATGACAACAAAAATCTAGTGAGCTCTGTGTCGCAGCAGAAGAGTAAATTTACTTTTGTTTGGGGGGGGTCTGGAATATGTATATTACATATGCATGTATATCAGCCAAAGCAGACACAAACTCTATACTGTGATGGATTCCTGGTGGAGATGAAGCACAAACAAACCACTAACTGGATACTTAAAAATCCTCACTTTTAATTTAAAACAACAACACAATAATGATCATTTAGCACTTTCATCCATACCACGGTGGACTTCAACAGATTCTGGTATGACAGCCCTCTCAGGACAGCTCTTACCCTGATCACTCGTGAAACTTCCTGATAAGGCAAGTCTGTGTCACACTGGAGTGAGGCTCGAGAATCAGCAGGTACAGTGGCAAAAATGAACTCAGAAAAATATATGATTAAGTATTTATCTATTTATATGCTTATGTTGATTTATCGACCAGGGATGTCTGTCTCAGTACAGAACTCCATTACGATGAAGGCCTGGGACAAAAGCTCTACTTGTACAACACAATAGAAAACATGTTAACATCAGTGTGAAGAAGTGTTTGTGTAACAGTAGAATACAGCAGTAGTTACAAGAGACAGGCTATATACATTTTATCTACAAGAGAGTCTTTACTGTTCATTACTACGCTTTTTTTCAGGGGGTAATGGGAGAGACAGAGAGAGAGATGTGGGAAATAGGTAGTCAGGTGGATGGTTGTTTGTGTTAGTGTTCACCTGGTAAGGAGCAACAGCATGGCCTGCAGAGGACAGGTTGTTAACTGAATCTTGGTATAGAGGCAGCCAGTTCCATAATATGGGGAATAAAGGGCTTCCCCTGCTGACAAGGGCACCCACAAGCAAGTGCAAGGGGGTGCGCTTGCATTCCCCTGGAAACGGCTGGTCAGGAGATTAATTTTCTTTTAATTAAAATTAAAAAAAATAAATAAATTTTATATATATATATATATATATATATATATATATATATACTTTTTTTTTTTAAGGGCATTCTTCTTTAAGAATGCCCTTTGCGTCCAGTCTCACAGACCGATGGTGTGATGTCCCTGCACTGGTCCAGTAATCAAGGAGCCTCAATCCTTACCACTGACACCAGTGAGGGATGTGCACATTGCAAGGATGACAAGTGCACACACATTAAAGTACAATTTCCCTTAAGAGAACACAGAGATCACAGTCAGTCTGGGGTTAGTTTCTCTCATTCTCTTTCACCAGATCCCCAATAAGACTCCCGCAGGCACAGCTATAGGGTTGAGATCTCAGCCGAGCGGTCAAGCCTAAACCTCCAGCACCCTCTCTGTCCAACCAGTGCTTCGTGTCCCTGCCCACGTAGCTGTAACACACAGATCTGATCTATATACAAACACACAGACACTACTGGGGAAGGCTGGCACAGGTTCACAAGCTATCCCCCTTCTGCCCAGACTAAAAGGTAGTTAGCACTGCCACCAACCAGCTCTTATCAGCTACTATAAGGCCGTCCCCAAAGGTGACCAATTCTACTGTGTAGTGTTACCATTATCCAAATGGTAAGTGTGTCCAAGACTTAAAGGCTATTTAGGAGTGGCCGGTACAGTGTTACCAAATACATATGCAAGTACTCTAAGAGCTTAAACATCTCTAATAAACCAGCCACAATTAAAAGGTTTAAATATATTTAATAATAAACAACAGAGCAAGACAATATTCTAACTCAATACAATGGTAACAGAGTTTAGAATCATAGGAAATATTTCAAAACAACATTGCAGGACAGTCTCACATAAATACAGAAAACACCCACACTGATCTTAACATATTCCTATCTCTAAGAGAAATACTATGAGCTAAGTCTTACTTACAGAGCAAAGCAAATGCAGATAAGTGCTGAAGATGTATGTGCTCAGATCCAGAGACGAATACAAAATGCCCAGACTTCCTCTCTGAGATAATTCTTAAATTAATAATACACATTACTGCTGGGTTAGCTAGATAACATCACTATCTGACACCTTCCTCTAGCTCCCAGGCTAAGCAGATACCAACAGAATTTTACATGACTCTATGAAGAATACTCATCTCTTAGAAGCTTGCCTGAAACTGGAAGCTGTGAAACAACAATTTTACATTTAAAACTTAGTAATTATTTCTGTCTTAAGACAATAGAAAGAAGCTCCAGCTGCAGACATTCTGTCTTCTTGCTGAAACTGAGATAACACAGTTGTAAACAATTTCAGCTTACTTTCTTGAGGGTTTGCAAGTTAACTCTATGTCCCAATTTCTTACTATCAAAACATACATTTGCATAGGCATACAGTTTATACACATTTCTGCTCTTTTCCATCAGGGTACACTGTGGTCTTGAGGCTCAGTACAGAACATACAGTTTTCTTACATTTGTAGAGCAAGTATATAAATCATATTACTATTCACAAATGACATATAATTATTTAAAACATTCTAGCTAGCTGGGATGGCAGTGTCACATTTCTATATAAATCCTATTAATATTTTCAAGTGACACATAATTATTTACAAAATTCCAGCTAGGTGGGCTGGCAGCATCTTGGTTTATCACAGATGGTGTACATCTTCATCTTTTGCACCCGTGTGGAATTTGAATTCCAGAAGACATTTGGACTGTGGACGAAGGTAAAGTGAGAAGTGTGTGTGTGTGTGTGTGTGTGTGTGTGTGTGTGTGTGTGTGTAAGAAATAGGTAGGGTTGTGTGGATGTAAGATGTAGGCCGGAAGGAGTGTGTATGCGTGTATGTAAGAAGTAAGTAGGTAAAGGTAGAGGTGTGTGTGTGTGTAAGAAAGAGGGGAGTAGGAATGTGTGTAAAGGGTGGGGTCATACTTCACAATTATCCAGATTTTTGCCTCATATTTTTGGTTTGTTTCTTGTAAAATTGTTTTTTTTTTTCTTCTTGCAAATCTCTGAGGACTGAAGTCAGAAAATAATGGCAGACATTTGAGTTTTAGACTCCATATCCTCAGAAAATGCATAGTAATGCAAACCTTGTTGTTTTATCCACTTTCTAAGGAGGTAGGAGGGTGTGTGTGTTACCTCTCAACTGTACAGATTTTCACAAAATGTCCAGATTTTGGCTTTATATTTTTGGTCTGTTCCTCAAAAAAATTTTGATTTTTTTTTGACAAATCACTGGGATGAGATAAGGATTAAAGTTACTAAATAATGACATGTTTGAGTTTCAGATTTCATATCACTTAGAAAATGCACTGCATTCTAACATAAATCCTGTTATTCTATCAACTTTCTAAATGTGCCCCTAGTTTTGGGCCTTTGTCCAGATTTCTTGTGCTGAGATTAAGAACTATGGTGTGTGTGTATATATTTTATATATATATATATATATATATATATATATATATATATATATATATATATATATATATATATATAAAGAGTAAGGTAACATATCCCTCAGCTGTCCAGGTTTTTGTAGAATGTCCATGTTTTTTCCTCATATCCCTGCTAAAAAGGAATGAAGATGAAGAGTTTTAGATATCATAACTTTTAGAAAAATGCATACCAACACAAATCCTGTATTCTACGATATGTACAATCTTGTCCCTATTTATTTTAGGCTTTGTCCAGTTTTTTTGCAGTAAGAGGTTGGGGGGTGAAATGCCCTAATTAGAGTTAGCAAGTGGAATTTATTTTCAAGTGCATTGTCAAGGAATTGTGAGTTTCAAGTGAAGAGAAGTTTACTGCTGCTCATGCTAAGTCTGCTTAAAATGTGCAACTGTTTTGTTGAGCAAATGGTATCACTATTGTGGTACAGAATTTTAAAGCAGTGTTAGTAGCACAGCAGGTAGCATACTTGCATCTTCATGTAGAGGGCTATAGATTCTACTCCCACAGCATGTAGATTTGTATTTTAAGGGGGTGGAGTGCTGCAGTCCTGAGTATGTCCTGCTTTGGATGAGATGCCTAGTAACTATGAACCTGTTTTTCAGTTTGCCATCCATTCCCTATTGTAATATACCAGCTTACCCATTTATTTTATGTAACATAAGCAATTTATTCTTTAAGGGCAGCAGGCACTGAATTTGCAGATGAAACACTGAAATATAAAGCTTACTAGCAACAACCTCTTCATTAGTTTCAGATCTTTTTATTGTGGAATTATTCAGATGAATTTTACTTCTGCAGGGATTGTGCATATTGGTTGATTGTAATGACAAAAGTTTGAGTGGCCTTTTATGGTTGAAATGTTCTGAATTGGGCAGTTTGTCATTACTGGTTCATATGTTTAGTTTCATTGTCTATTGGAAAAATGTTCAAAACTATAAATTAAAAACACACTCTAACAAGTGGTGCTGTATTACACAAGGGATAAAATTCAATTATTGCATATTATAATTAATACAATCAAGTACTTTTGCATGGTCCTAAAAATGTAAATCGATTGATATATATACATATACACACACACACACATATATGGTTTACATTCATACGGTTGAGTGCACATTGCTCGAACATACATTTTACCAACTTTTTTCCGCAAATCCCATAATACCAAATGGTTGGAATGTCGTAAAAACACCGAATTCGACATTTCCCACTGCTCTACACCATAAAAGAAGTGCTACCATGGGTCAAAAAGGGGATGGGATTTTGCAATTCGCAACACTTGCGATCGCATTTCTGTGATGCTGCTGCACTCCTTTCGGCCATATGCATGTACATCATATACACACACAGATATATATATATATATATATATATATATATATATATATATATATATATATATATATATTTAAGTTCATAGGTAGGTACTAGGCTATTGGCCCAAAGGCCTACATAAGCCTAGCCAGCAAGGTTCCATAGCTTATGCCACCCAAGAAAGTTATTTTCCTGTGCTACTGTCCAGCAGAGACACAGAAGTGATCCCCGGGGTGTATTTCCTATTTCCTATCCACTCATCAGTATTTTTCTTGAAGAGTGCTAATGAAGAACTTTGCTTGACATAGATGGGTAGCTTGTTCCAGAGTATAGGAAGTCTCTGGGACAGGAATCTATCACTCCAGCATGTCCTATTTATTGTGGTGACAAGGTTTAGGTCCCTATTGCGTGTAGCTCGGAGGGATTGGGATTTCTTTAGGTGTAGCATGTCCTACAGCTCTGGGTCTGACATAGCTTTATATGTTAGGCAGAGATCACCTCGGAGCAGGCGATATGCTATGGAGTAAAGCTGGAGTTTTTTAAGGCGGTCAGTGTAGGGCATTTGTTTGAGGCCAGTAATCCTCTCTGTGAGGTACTTCTGTGGCCATTCCAGCTGCTGCAGATGTCTTGTGAGGTACATCCCAAAAGGGGCATTGTACTCGATAATGGGTCTAATGAGTGAGGAGTAGAGGGGAACAATGACCTCTTTTTTCCTGGATGAGAACCCTTTTATGATGAGGTGTGCCATGTAGAAGGACTTGCTTACTACTGTGGTGATGTGACTATCAAAGGAGAGACTACTGTCCACCTGGGTCCCAAGGTCTCATCACGCATTTGGTGTTAAGTAGACTGCTGCCTATGTGGTAGTTCATGGGTACAGAGTTTTTACCAAAGGGGATGACACTGCACTTTTTGGCATTGAGCTTGAGGCCATGGCTCTGACACCAGGCATCTGTCTCAGTGAGGCCTTTCTGTAGGATGCCCACATCATTTGGGGACTTGACTATGGCTCTTAGTTTGCAGTCATCTGCGAAATTCGTTAACCAGAGGCCTTTTGTGTTAACCTATACTTTGGAGAAGTAGATACCAAACAGGAGAGGTCCCAGGATGGAACCCTGCAATACTCAACTTGTCACTGCTTTGAGGTCAGATTTGCAACTTTTACAGTGTGGGTTCTTGTCAGTGAGCCAGTTGGCAACCCATCTTGTGATGTAGGGATTTATTCCTAGTTTAGTGTGTTTAGCTATAATTCCAGAATGAGGGATGGTGTCGAAAGCCTTGGCAAGGTCAAGATAGGCTGTGTGAACCACCTTACCCTCATCCACGGCTTTGGTGACTGCCTCAAAGAAGTCAATCAGGTTCAGGAGGTATGATCTGCCTTTCACAAACCTGAACAGGGTGGGATCCAGAGTTTGGAGGTTACCAATGTCTTTGTTTATGATGATACCTTCCATGGCCTTGCAGACCAGGCTCGTCAGGCTAATAGGTTGATAGTTCCCGGGATCAGTGGTGGCTCCCCCTTTGTGGAGTGGGATAACTGTTGCTGTGCGCCATACAGTGAGCACAAAGCCTGATGCGAGGCTATTAATGAACATGGTGCTTAAGTGGGGAGCCAGTTTGTTCTGAAGTTCGTGTAAAACACAGCCTGGGATGTTGTCCGGTCCCATGGATGCTGTGTTTTTGGCTTTAGAGAGTGCAGCTTTTACCTGCACAGTTGTGATTACAGGGACTCTGCATTCTTCCTGTATAGATATGGGCCTTTTAGGGGGTGAGAGGGTGTAAGGTTAGTACTGAACCTATCTGCCAGGATGTTGGCAATATCAGTTCATTCTGTAATTTTCGTGCCTTTGTGCTGTAACTCAGAGCAGATCTGTGTGTTGCCATCTAGATTCTTGACATAGCTATAGAATGCTTTGTGGTTGTCCTTGGATTTAGTGGCGATTTTGTTTTCGTAGCTAGCTTTGGAGGATCTTATAAAGGATCTCAGCTTCTTACTGAGGCTGACCAGGGAGCTCCTTCACTCATGGGATTTTACTCTCTTTTGCAACAGTTTCTTCCCTCTGTTGTACAGTTTGTTCATGGCAGAGAACCACCAGATTGGCTTCCTTTTTTTGGAAGATAGCATCTTGGTTCTGTTTGGGATAGCACGATCCATGAACTCGTGTAGGTGCTTATAGAGTGCATTTGTGTAGGATTCAGCAGTTGTAACAGTATTGTCCATCTGCATGGGTGTCATGAAGTTCACCACTTCTGTCTTAAGGAGCATGAAGTTGGCTTTGGAGAAAATTTTTACTGTGGTTTCCTTAATGGGGGGTGGGGGGGGATGTGGATATCAAGGGTGATAAGCTTATGGTCGGATCGGACCAACGAGGAGTTGACTTCAGGTGTAGAACACCAGTCACTCATGTTGGTAATGACTAGGTCTAGGATATTGTTGCCCCAGGTGGGGGTGTGGATAAGTTGATATACATACACACACACACACATTTTATATATATATATATATATATATATATATATATATATATATATATATATATATATACACACACACACTTAAAATAAGCAAAGTGCAATATCTGAATTAGAAAGTATCACAGTGGTGCACTAATTAGCACTGCTGCCTCTCAGAGCTCCTCATTAACCTGTTTATTTTCATCTGTGTACATTTTCTATAGTCTGCATTTTTTCTCCATGTGTGCATGCTCTGGTTCCCTCCAAATCCTAAAAGTATACCATTAAGAGAAAGAACAGTTGTGAAAAGTCCTAAAATAACAATATATGTCATTTTCTTCATTGTTGGAGTATTTCTAACACAAGGGATCTCCTGTTAAGGACAGCCCAACATCCAGACAGTACACCAAAGCCTTGAGTATCTACAGTGGTAAGTTGGCATACTAGTTGAGGTGTTTATCTTACAGACACAAGGTGCAGGATTTGATTCTCACATGGGGTAATTGGCTAGGTTTAAAATAGCCCACAAGGGCAGTTAGCCTAGTATTAACCTATAAAGCTACAGGCGCCATATGTCACAGTTATTCTCCCCACACAAGCGTAGGGCATAAAAGTGATAGAGATGTACACACTTCAGAACTGAAAAGCCCCAAGGAGGAACATATGCATCCAGAAAGAGAAATGAAAAAGAACCCCTCAGCCAGGTGTACAATGAGAACAGGCAGGAGCACAGGGGGTAGGAGAGATGGTGCAAATACTGCAACAATGAAGAATAGGACATTTACTGTTATGTTAAGATTTTACACAACTATACTATGTCCTTCCATATCACTGCTGCAGTAACCCTAACTTAAGGGAGAGTACAAAAGCTCAAGAGGAAACCTGGGAGGACGGATGCTGTGAAGCCCGTGCCCTGGCCCAGCAATTAAGGAGCCTCAATCCTAACCACTAACACCAGAGAAGGCATCTCATATATGAGGATAGGATAACAAATACACACAGTAAGTGCAATTTCCCTTAACAGCACACAGGGATCACAGTCAGTCCAGGGCTGGTCGCTCCCTGGCTCTCCAGGTCCCCATAAGACTCCCCACTGGCACAGCTATAGGGTCCACATCTCAGCCTAGTGGGCAAGCTAAAACCTTTAGCACCCTCTCTGTCCAACCAGTGCTTCGTGTCCCTGCCCAAGTAGCTGACACACATGCACTTTGAGATAAGAGTTTATACAACCACACAGACACTCCTGGGGAAGACTGGCACAGTTTCTCCAGCTGTGCCCCTTTCTCCCAGACTATATGGTAGTTCCACTTGCCACCACCCACTAATAATTATCAGCTACTCAAAGGCCCTTAAAAAAGGTGTCCAATTATTACTGTGCAATATTATTATCCAATTGGTAGTTGTGACTAAACAGTCAAGGCTTATTTAGAGTGACTTGGACAGTAAACTCTATAAATATGCAATGTACTCTAGAGCTTAAATTATCTCTACACAAACCAGCCAGAGTTAAAAGGTTTTAAAATATTTAATAATAAATAATTAAAACCACAAAACAATACTTTCTACTACACAGTGCTAGTCAAGAGTTCAGAGATCACACAGAAATACTTAAAATAAATCAGTAATACAGTTCTGACATCACAGAAAACACTTAGTCTAATCTTTCTAATTCCTAGCTATTTCTAAAATTAAACACAAGTCTAAGACAACTTGCATATGAGCAAGACAGTGCTGTGAGTTGGATGATCAAGACAAAATGCTTAATGCCTTTTGATTCTCTCTATTTAAATTGCTATTGCAGTCCTGATTCCCATTACATCATTTTTACACTTTCCTGGTGTTCCCAGGCTGACAGAAACTGCATTTACATTATTTTACATAGAGGCAGAAACCAGAGCAATAAATGACATTCCACATGTAAATTCTGGTCTTTAACTTTAGCCTTAAAACAACAGGCAGGAAGCTTTCATTTAGCCTGGCCGGACCCGAATTGTAAACATCAAAGACAGTGAAGAAATAATTTCAATTTAAAAGGACAGACAAGAAATGCTTGACTTAGTGTTCTTTACAGCAGAGGGCAATGTTGCTACATTGTTTTGAGTTCAACATTTCACAGCATATTCTTTCATTTAAGCCCTTATAAACTTGTTATCCCTTGTGGTGCCATCTTTATATCTTAATATCCCCGAACTGCTGTGCGGTCCTGGCCCCAGCGTCTTTAGCTACCGTAATACCCAGCTCTCCAGCCTCCAAATCCTGTCCCTGGATATAGTATTCTTCTGGCCTGGTGACTAAGGAACCATTAAAACCTGCTGCTTCCTCATATTGCCTCAGATCCCTCAACTCTATTTTTAAAAGAAAGTGAAAAATACCCAGCTCTACAGCTTCCATATCCTGTCCCTGGATATAGAATTCTTCTGGCCTGGTGACTAAGGAACCATTAAAACCTGCTGTTTCCTCATATTGCCTCAGATCCCTCAACTCTATTTTTAAAAGAAAGCGAGAAAGTATGTTGTTTTACTACACTGAGCAGTAATGTTTACATTTATAAGTATTAATTCTAGGTGGCTCTAAGGTTGCTCCCCAGCCAGGACAGCCAGCAGTCATATCTCCTTACTACCCTATAGCCAGCAAACCTCTCCTCTGAAACACTAAAACCCTCCTTTTAACTGCTAGCCTCTCTCACCTCTATCCCAGACCAGTCTTCTCCCTCTCAAACTCTACTGCTGTTATATTGTTTTTGTCCACTAGATGATACATTTACCTAGTCCTACCTTCCCTCACACCTATCCTATGACTTCATAGCCTAACCATTTTACAGCTCCGGGTCTTAGTATTGGCTGTTAATTGGTGTCCACTTTTTTCTTACTTCTAGTTTTAGCACCCACCTATCTCCCTACTACCCCCCACCACTTTTCCTAAACTCTATACGCACTCACAACTTTTCTTACCTTACATACACTGCATTTCACTGTTCTTTTAGCTGCTTCTTCCTTCACTTGTCTCTTCCCATTCCGTTCATCCTGCGGGCTCACTCTGCTCCCCTGCCCTACCCCCAATTCTCAACCACCCCCAGTGGTCCTAGACTTATACTTCTAAACCACTCCCTCTTCCCCATTTCATCCAATCTAAATGTCTCTCTACTTTAGGCAATATAAGCACACCCACATCACCTCATATCCAGACATCCATCCGTTTCAGATAACTGCACCAAACTGTTATCTCTCAACTAGTCTTAGAGTACCACTCCTACATCCCTTACAGTTCCTTTATTCTAATTCCCCCTATGCCTACATCAACTTTCACAGCGCATTTTAAGCTGTTACTTATTGCCACCTCAGCCTACCTCTTAACTTCCTTTGAACACCCACAATATCTTCAAATCCACCACCATCCCAAACAAACTACACTAACTCTTACTATCTCCCAAAATCACATAAACATAATTTCTATTCCTAGCTACCTACTAGCAAACTATCACAGATTGACCCACATCAAGTACAATGATCTAAAAACTAAGAAATCTCTAAACCAAATCTGTAACCTACATAATCCTTTGTGTAGACTTAAAAGCCATTCCTTACAAGATGGTGACATTCACCCTAATCCTGGCTCAACCAGTATTTTAACAACTGAACTTCATAACCCCAGTCCCTCCAGCCCATCCTCCCCTACCAAACGTACTAACTCACTCTATACTGCACATCTCAATATACGTAGCACTAATAACAAAGTTGCGCACCTCCATGCACTTTTAGATGTGCACTCTTTTGACTTCCTATGCCTTACAGAGACATGGCTAAAACACTACACCCAAGATACTGAAATCATCCCACCTGGATACAATATTATAAGATTACACCGCAAAAATAGGAAGGGTGGGAGAGTAGCTATCCTTTTCAAAAATGGCATACAAGCTACCTCTTTAAACTATACACCACCTCTAGAGAATAATGCAGAAATCCTTATTTCCAAATTTCAGCTCAATTCTAGTAAATCCATATACATCATCTGTGTCTAATTACTGCCTGGTAATAATACCAGTATACTTGAGGATATCCTCAGCTCCCTGTCATCATCCTTCCCACAAGAAACTATAATCCTTGGTGATTACAATATTGACTCGAAATTTGTCAGTACTGAACATCCTACTTCTCATATTAACCTCCATGGTTTTTCACAAATCATTACCTCCCCAACCAGAATTAACAAACCAAAAAAGAAAGCACCTTGGATTGGATTCTCATACATAAACACCACCAGACTTATAAGGTAGGAATCTTCCCAGACGATATAAGTGACCACTCATTAGCCTTCATAATCAGGCAAAAGATAGATATTCCCTTCACAGCCACACATAGGTCAATATGGTCTAACAAAGACTTTAACCCTGAACTATTCCATAATGAACTTAGGGCACATGATTGGTCTCCCTTAAAAAGTCTCCCTCTTGTAGAGGCAGTTAAATACTTTAACACTAAATTCTTAGCCATCCTAGACCAGCATGCACCAAAACGTTCTATAAGAATTAGGTCAAAACCAGCCCCTTGGCTGTCTAAAGACACCAGACAGAAAATCTTACTCAGAAACAAAGCTTGGACCAGGTGGAAAACTACCAAAAATACTTTAGATCAACTAACATTTAGACAGATGAGAAATGAGACAAAAAAAGCTATACTCAGATTAAAAAAACTTTTATTGTCAAATGCAGCAATCACACCATAATAATCCACAAAAGTATTGGGCAAGCATTAATAGACTCCTACACCCAGGTCAAACTAGTACACCAACCCCACTAGGTAGTAATCATGAAACCCTAAGCAAACTGCTAATGCCTTCAACACATTCTTCACAGAAGCTGTACAATCTCTAGCAAACCACCTATCAGCTCAAGCCTACCTACCTCCATTACTAGCTCTCTCCCTACATTTCAACTGCAACCCATCCCAACACACTTCATCTACAACCAAAAACTAAAACCTTGTACTCCCATCAGCTGACCAGCTACCTGCAGAATACCTGCAGAAAGCAGCTACAGCTGTAGCCTATCCAATATCCATCCTCATAAACAGAAATATAAATGAGGGAACAATTCCAGCAATCTGGAAAATCTCTCACATTATCCCCCTGCACAAAGGTCAGAACTCTAACCAACATTCTAATTATCGTCCTATAGCACTACTATCCCCCTTAGCAAAAATAATGGAAAAATGCATTTATAAACAACTACTCAACCATCTAATTCAAAATAACGTACTAGCTGAGTGCCAACATGGCTTTAGGCCATTCCATAGTACCTCTACTGCCCTCCTATCCTCCTCTAACTCCATTAACAATAACAGAAATAACAACCTCCTCTCTTCAGCACTCTAATGATCTTTCCAAAGCTTTTGACATGGTAAACCACCAGCTACTTAAAATTATTCTCAAATCTCTTTCTCTTGATGCACAGGCTGTAAAATGGTTCAGTTCCTACCTCATTAAGAGGCAGCAAGATGTGCTCTGGGAGAATAACCTATCTTCCCACTTACCAGTCACCTTAGGTGTCCCTCAGGGCTCCATTTTAGGCCCTATCCTATCCTCAATTTTCATCAATGATCTTCACTTAGCAATTCCTCATGCTACTTGTATACAATATGCAGACAACTCTACAAATATATGCTCAGCCAACTCCTCATCTGAACTGCAATCCATAACTCAAAAAGTGTTTAACTTAGTAGAAACATGGTTTCTTCAACGTTGCCTCCTCCTGAATCCAAAAAAAAACAAAGCTCCTTCGCTTTACTCCTACCCATAAATCCACCCCAATAGATTTCTCAGTCACATCTATCAATGGTACACTCATATCACCTGATTTAACAACCAAACTCCTAGGAGTTACAATTGACAACAACCTCAACTTTGATACTCATATTAACAACACAGTAAAAACAGTCAACAAAAAAATGGGCTCCCTCTATAGGATCAAACCCTTCCTTACTCCATTAGCTAGATCTACTATTGCCCACTCCCATCTAATCTCAACTCTTCTCTATGCCTCTCTTATTTATACTAATCTGTCTAAAAATAATCTTCAGAAACTGGCTAAATCATACAATAATATTGCCAGATTTGCCACTGGAAAACCCTTCAGAACCCACCACTGTCAGAATCTAAAACAACTAGGTTGGCTGGAACTTCAGAATCAGCTTAATTTTAACCAACTTACAATTGCCCATAAGACCCTTTACCATCCTCATGATACTCCAACACTATCCAGCCTGATCACCCCCTACAAAAATCTTAACACCTTATGCTCTTCAAATAAACTAATAGTTTGCATAAGTAAATCCAATAACATGGCAAGTGACTCTCTTCTCAAACACAGTTGGGAAAAACTGGAACCTTCTACCTAGTGAACTTACATCACTATCCTCCCTAACACTTTTCAAACAATAACTTAAAATTCACCTTAAAACACACTGGCTATGCCCTTGTTGTAGCCCTAACTAACATTTGACTGATTTTTATTAACACTTTTACTTCTACTACCTTTCCTTGACTAAGTTTCTTGTTCCTTATTACCAGAGAAATCAGGAACTGTAAATTAAGTAATCATCTATAAAATTACTTCAGAATTATTTATCTTATGTGATCTCCTAAATTGTACTGCCATATTAAATGAACTGTAACAATGTATACAAATATGTACTTTGCCTATATTATTGTAACCTTTATTAGTGTTGATTGTTCTTTGGAGCTTTTCTCCCCGGGCCTCTACTGAAAATGTACGTGTGTCCAGTTACACTAGCCCGATCAACAAATGTAAAATAAATAAATAATTTAAGAAAACAAGCCTGTAATTCAATATTCATATTTACAAATGACAGAATTATGTACCAAATTCTAGTTGACTAGGCTGGCAGACTTCACCCATCTTTACCAGTCTTCACAGATGCCATGGAAAAACCTTCAAGAAACCTATGCAGGATAGCCATGGCAAAGCCACCTCCAGTTCTGGAGGTATATATCTACAACCCTTTTAATCAAACTTGTGTGGAGGGTCAGACAGTCTGAGAAGAAAAGCAGATTTGCAAAGGTAATTCCTCTGAAACTTTTGAACAGGAGAAACAAAAATACGTTTCAATTCCTGTACAGCTTTACCCTTATCTTGGAAAGATTTAAAAAGTTCAGCAGCAGCAGAACCAAAAAGAGCTTTAGTATCCAAAGGAGAATCCAATAATTTGGCCTTAATGTCATCAGGTAAAGCCTGAAGATGAAGACAAGAGTAACGTCTCATAACAGAACCAAATGCAGCAGCCTCGGAAACATCAGCTGTGCCAAAACTGCACTTAGAGGGGCGGGCAACTTGAGAGGTAGAACCCAACAAGGAAAGGAACTAAGCCTTCCCATCAGAATCAGGAAAGTCAGAATCAGTCTGGTAATTAATAGCCCTAAAAGACAGGCTGGCAACAGTATAGATCTTTTTGACTAGCCTCTCCACGACCCTACTATCCTTATCTGTAGGAGGCAACTTGGTAGAGGACAACAGCTTGGAAGGCTTGTCTGAGAAGACAGACACCACAGAAGGATCACCATACACCAAAAGGGCATTTATACAAAAATTTACAATCACCAGGCACCTTGTGAATTCTGCAATTCAAAAAATGGGTGCAGCACCAAAAGAGTGAAATATACGGTTTATTCCAAGAAAACTCAAACCGGTTTCAGCATTTTAGCCTTCATCAGTGATGCATCATTCTACAGTACAAAGCACAAACTTATACTGTCAGCATTCATTAGATAATTAGTTAATTAACGTGTTGAACACACAGTATATAATCATTTAAAGACACAGATATTTAGTCATATAAAATATATATATATATATATATATATATATATATATATATATATATATATATATATTTCTTTCTGAAGTTACATTATCTTGTGAATTCTGTCAGGTTTCTTAGGAGATGGGGGCACTGAATCAGGGGCTGCAGAGGCTGCTGGAAAGCTGTATCCATCCAGGAGGAGAGCCAGAACTGGAGGAAAAACATAAGGATTGGGAGACTCCACCTTATCGATATCAGAAACCTGAGAACAAATCGCACTTAAAGAATTCCATCATATGGGGAATAGTGTCCCCTAAGCAGAGTTCCTCTAAAGGGGAATCTTAGCTAACAGAGTCCTCTTCCTCTGAACCACAGAGGAAGGTATCTGAGAAGAGTACGTTAACAACTCTTCCCCCAAATCTTAATCCTAATCACAATAATCCTGCTCCCTAGGCCTCTTAAGAGGAATGGAAGGCCAGAGGGGTCAGACACAGAGACCTCCCCTGAGGAGATTTTAAAGCTATTAAAGCATTAAACAACTCCAGAGATAAATCCTGCCCATTCACATTGGAGATCCTTAACTCCAGTGGAAATGTGCTTGGCTTTCTGTTTCTTTCTCTACAAGACATCTACATGAAAAACCTTGGGAGAATCTGACCTTTTTTTGACCCTCAATAAGCGTAGTATGGATCTCCTCCCTCACTAAGATCTACAGAATACCCTCGGTCCCTCAGATATAATCAGCCAAGGTTCCATCTCAGTGTCTGTGGCAGAAATCTGTAAAACCTCCAATGACGTGCAAAAAAGTTGGATCCATGCCAGCTTCGGATAGGGGTCGCAGCAGAAGAATCTGAGGCAACGACCAGATGATCATCTGGAATTTACTAGCCTTGACAAAGATGACCGGGGGAAGCTGGACAGCAGCTTATCAGACTTGAGTTTTTGGCCTTTTTCTTGGCCAGCAGCTGACCCTCAAGATGAGAGGACTTCACCATGGCACCCTGAGCCAACAGCTTAAGACATTGAGTTTCAAGGTAAATAGACAAGAAGGAGAGGCAACTATGTAGGGTGTTGTGATAATGCTTGGCAGACAGAACACTGCATATGGTTGTGGGAAGCACCCAGATGGTACAGATACTGGTCGTGATGATCTTTATGGAGAATCTAGCTTCCATGCTGACATCTTCCCTTTGCGGATGACATGAAACCAAAAACACTAAAAATAAGACAGAAAGATAAGGAAGAACCCCAGTGGGGCACTTATTGGAATAACAGCTCAGTAACCAGCACAGAAAAAGGGCATTCAGACCAACATTCAATGACGTAATGTTCGGACTGGCAGCAAACTGAAGTCAGTGCTTATCCGTATGTCACCTTTATGCCCTATGCCTTGAGCAGAGAGTATATATGTAACATCAATCAACTGTAGATACTAAAGGCTTTGGTAAACTGCCCATATTTTGGGCTGTCTTTGGCAGGAGACCCCTTACATTCTGAATACTGCAACAGTGATCTGGAAGCACATCTGGTGACCCTCTACATAGCTCACAGGTATGACAGTAGTGTGTGTGTGTGTGTGTGTGTGTGTGTGTGTGTGTGTGTGTGTGTGTGTGTGTGTGTGTGTGTGTGTGTGTGTAGGTATAAACTGGCATTCCATCCATGTATAATTACTTCTCTGCCTTACATCCACTGCTTGCCAGGTTAGACCTCAGTTTCCTTGCAATTCCGTAAAGGGTAAAGTGGGTATCAGAAAATAAATCCATTAGCAAAAAAAGACAGTCAAGTGTAGTACTTCAACACCTAATAACAAACTGAACTTGTCAGGAGAGTACATACTTTTTCATGGCACCCTTTGCAACATCCTATGGCACCCTACGACAGTGCCTCACCTCCATCACCGGGTCTGCCACCTAACTCACAGATTTTGTCCATATGACTGGGGCCAGTGTGGATTCTAAGGGCATCTTGGTGGGTCTGGCCATCATACAATCCACTGAGGAGATTTTATGTCCTCCCATCCTCTCCAATGATCCCTTGGTTGTGTCATGAGTTTATCACCTCACCTCCACAGCAGCTCAGTCATTGTCCCCACCCTCATCCTTCCTTGGAACATGTCCCACCCCCAATCACATCCCCAGCCTCTACCAGGGATCATTATGTGCAGAACGGCCTCAGAACCACCTCCTGCCATTCCATCAGTTGTCTGAGCCACTAACTGAACCCAGGTTGGCTGGGCTGTGGTCAGGGCTTTATCCCTCTATGCCACCTGAGGAGACAACATGCATACCTTTAGTAGTTAAACTTCTGAACACTGCATCTAAACCATCATCTAACTAATTGGAGGGCATAACTCAGTACACATCAACAGATACGATAATAAGTTCAGGTAAAGTCATTTTAATCATATCAGATGAACAAAAAATGGACAAGCAAGTTAACAGTAAACAGTGTACTGGTAACTAGTAGCTTGGCATCTGCAGTCCAATAATAGTTAGCAAATTAGCAGGAGACATGTAAAACTGACATACAAACATTGCACAAGATAAATGGCCGCAGAACAACTATAAAGTAGTACCAGACAGAATTTGTAAAGGCAATGTACGGAGAGTAACAGCCCACAGTAGTGAACAATACATGCTAGCAGCCAACTGGCTAAAACTACTAGGCAATGAGTAAGCACCTTCAGCAAAAAATAATTATACTAGAGATCAGAAGTCTGACACAGGCGTCATTACCCAAGCAGCATCTTCAATCATTCCTTCTACGGCATAGAGGTACTAAATCAGATGTTTGGCTAAGACAAGAATATTACCCAAGGAAAAGGTGAGCTACATGTCTTGAGTTACGTGATAACAACAAATATGATTCTAAATGAACTGTAAGTAAAGATCAGTCATTTTTTTTATGTAACACAAGAAACATCCTTTCATGCTATAAACAAATATTAAAATCAAAGGTCAAGTAGAGACTTGTTATAAATTTCCCCTCCACATTTTTTTTTTTTTGAATGTTTGCACTTCTAACCATAAAACACAAGACAACACTAAAGGATGGAGATTCATGGAGCACTCTGTGGTCAAGAAACAGGTGTAAACCTGAGAATATTCTGGATCTTCAACCTACATTGTGCAATGGTGCTCTGCAGGACCTAATACTGTTAACAAATTTCTCCACCCTATGGAATGCCACTATCGATTTATGGAAGAGGTTCAGTCCCAAGTATATACCTAGAACCGCACCAAACATCATTACGGGCACACAGACTGAACTAGCAACTCTAGCATGTATCAGTAGTGAAGTAATTCCTAACCCAACACAGCATCCCCAGCTGCTATCTCACCTTCTTTACCCACTGCAAACATCTGTTAATAAAATTTAAGCTTACGATCAATACAAATTAACACTATTATTACAAGATTCAACTCTGGTACTGCTGGCAGTTCAGATATCAAAGGCAGGACCTACATTCACTGTGGGAGTTCTGGGAAAATAACAAAATGTTGGTTTTCTTAACATTATGAAGTAGGATAGAATTGTCTAGCCATTTCTTAACACTGCCGAAGATATACAGATTCAAGACAACATTTGGCACAATAAGGCATATAAAGTTACCTGGATATGCAGCAGTTGGGCATTCACAAAATCCTTCCACATGCTATTAACAAAAATTAGAGAGAGTAATGGGCCAAGCCCAAACACTTACTTGACACATGCAGCAACATCCAAGTACCAAGCTGCAGAAGCCTGGAGAGGAGATCCCAGCTTAAGCTTTAATCACAGCAATGGTGCCCAGAGGCATCTTCCTCTTTCAGATACACATGCAAACTAATACACTAAAATTTGCATAAAAAAGGGTCACTAAGACTATCCATGGGAAACAATGGTGCAAAAAAGATACAAATATGAAGTAATTTGAAGTCAAGCCATAGCAGAGTTCATGATCAAAATAGACAGATTACAAGGACCAAAACAAACCAAATCAGAAAAAATGGCTTCAGCAAATAAAAAGATACTGCCATTGGCCAACATACACCTTGTGATGGGGGCATTTTAAATATTTTACTTCTTTAGTTTCAGTTTAGCCGCGGCAGTCTATTTTCAGTTTAGCCGCGGTGGTGGTGCTGTAGTAGCGTTGTTGCCTCGCAGTAAGACGCTGTCCGGTTCAATTCTCAGCTAGAGAGTCTTCTGCGTGGAGACATGCGTGAATGGGCGTACCTTCACTGAAGGTTGTGCGTCAGGGCTGGTAACTCAGCACATAAAAATCAACTACCAATCATTTGCGGACCGGAGTTCCGCTGTGGCAACCCCTAACCGGGAAAAGCCGAAAGACACAACAACAACTTCTTTATTTTCAGTTTGGTAAGTGAACTAGTAGAAAGACCCTTTATTTTATTTTGTTAGGATTACAGTATTATAAAACTGAGCGCATTTGGTGCCCTTAAACAGCTGCCCTTTTACTTTATTTAGAAACAAAGAAAAGTTGCTCTTGCTGCCTCACTATGTAGGTAACCAATTCCAAACAGATGGACTTCTGGAGTTTTTAAAATGAGGGTATTTTATTGGCTCTCTGTGCAATTAGGCTTCTTGCATTTGTAATTCTTTTTTTAGAGGGTAAAGTGTTGCATTCTAATAGCTTGTAGAGTTGACAGGTAGCCAGTTACACTGCTACAGAAGTTGGCAGTGATGAGTTTTGAGAAGATATTTAGTGATTTTGTTCATAGTAGTTTGCTTTTTACACACGTTTGAGCTTCAATATAAGGTTATAATATGGAGCACTGCTCGATTTTAAGACTGAGAACATTTTAGCAAAGGCATTATGAACTGCAAGGGTGAGATTCTAAAGCAAAGTTTTAGTTGGTGATTTGCTAATAATATCGTAAGTTTACTTGAGCAGTGAAAAAGTGGGGTCCAATGAGATCCATGGGTACTTCTCCTCCATTACTAGTAGTAGTGGGCTGCTCACCTTGAAGGTTCATAAATTAATAATTAAATACTGGACTATACTTCTGCCCTGAAGTCGGAGTAAGGACATCCAAAGATGGGTTTAGAATTTTGTTTTCTGCTATAACCTACTTTCGAGAAATGCAGGTTACCCAAGTTCCACCCTACTGTTCTAGGTACACCTCATTTCTGACCAAGAAAGATAAGGCCTGTCTTCTGCCAATACATGTACTTGCAGTGGTGGTTTCTCTTTTCCTTCCTAGAAGGAAGGAGAACTGAAACTCAATTGTTCCATCATTTCTTCTCGGTCTAGCCATCTAATGCTGGGTGAACTAAGCAAACCCAAGTCACTGGCAATGCAGTCTAGTTGGTTATTAAAAAATAAGCGCAACAGAGATAGGGCAAATGTTCTATAGTAAAATGAGAATGATTTATCTGTAATTTATAGGACAGCAGACTGACTACTTAGGTGGGAATTAATAAAACCATTTACAGCAGGGAAGGGAATAACTATGAATATGTTCAGAACAGGGTAAAGGGCCTCTGCAAAAGTGAAAAAATGGGTTTACAAAGTCATGCAGTAGAGAAGACAGATGCAGTATGCTAGACAAACAGATCAGTGAGCAAATGTATACCATTGGCTGTGCTTCCTTGCCTTCAAGTATTAGAGGCATTAATGGAAAAAAGAAAGAACGATCTCTTCTGAATATGGCAGTCTGATACCATACATTAAATTTTCAGCAGTACACACCAGGATAGTACTAAAAAAGACATTCTCTCTCTCTTTTTCCTAATGTTTACCAACTTGTGTGTGTCCATGTAGTAGCAAGCTGAAACACCTAAGCCAACTGGGTTCTGTTCCCAGCTGAGATATTAGTAAACAGTATTTGATAGGCAACACATGAACTGAAGGGGGCCATATCTCTTCATGCAACGCAGATGTAACACAGTAATAAAAAAAAAAATAAAATAACACACACGTAACAAACAGTCATTGGGAGCAAAAAACAAATGTGCTGCCAGATCTTATATATATATATATATATATAT
This sequence comes from Protopterus annectens, assembly GCF_019279795.1. Classification (NCBI taxonomy): domain Eukaryota; kingdom Metazoa; phylum Chordata; order Ceratodontiformes; family Protopteridae; genus Protopterus; species Protopterus annectens. Next base: position 158,257,484 of record NC_056730.1, on the reverse strand, counting down.
ATATATTTTTTTTTTTTTAATGGATTAACTGGGTAAACCCAATGAGCACAAGTGTCCTTGCTCAAGGATGCTTCAGGGCATTTGGTATGTCAACAACAGTGTTGGCATTTGATATGTCAACACCAGTGCTGTCTGATATGTCAAGTGCCCTAGAGAAAGCTGAACCATGCTCTCCTAGAGGAAGCCTTCAAAATAAAAGTTATAACTCATTTACACCTTAAATGATGCATCTTTTTACTGGTATATGTGTTTCTAATAGCCCTTTAAAACACATTGAATCACACAAAGGTTAACATCATTTGTTTAAAAACTAAATCATGAATATATGTAACTGCATCATCAAAAAGACTACGGTTCTGTTAGTTCGTTGATTAAAATATCATTACTTCAACAGAAAAAAACGCAAAGCACCAAAATGCTTTATATGCACTCAATGTTTTCATCTGAATTCATGCAGTGCTACATTATTCATTAGCTTGTACAGAGAGTGACAGAAACTAAGTGGTTCTGTCAGGGAAACCATGTGTGTAATGAGTAATATCAACTTCAGAGACATTAAAGGTCAAATTTTACTTTGCTGTCTGCAGGTACATAAATCCAGAAGCAACTGGTCCTACATAACATTAACATATGCCACATTGATTTAAATTAGTTCCAAACAGGCATGCACTGGCTGCAGATAGAGCCATGTTGGAGTTGTACGTTTTTTCAAGCAATTTCATTGTGAATGGGAAAAATGGAGTCTGCTCTAAGAATACTTACTCTTGTAAATATACTGCACAAACACTCAAAAAAGGGCCTAAGAAGACATGGGAACATCAAAAATTAGTTATCAGTTACTTTTCAAATTATAACAAGCACAGGGATTATAATAATCTTCCATTAAAGAACACTCGATTTACACCTCATTATATATGAACAAATGTTAAGACTTGTGCAGTAAAATTCTGAAGCAAGGCAAAAGTTACAAGAAGGGGTATCTTAAATACATGCAGAAAATAAAGAAAGAATACATGTTTCAAACTCACTCACTCCTAAAAATAAACTAATATTCATTACGTTTCTTCATATTAAGATAAAAAGTCCTTCAAGGATTCTACTACGGTACAATGTTGAAGTAACACTGAAGAGAAATCCCTGATGAAAAGAAATGAATATAGTAAAATACTGCAGTTCTACTGAAGAAGGGCGAGCTCAATGTTGAACACTGAAGAGAAATCCCTGATGAAAAGAAATGAATATAGTAAAATACTGCAGTTCTACTGAAGAAGGGTGAGCTGACCATACAACCAAGATCCAAAAGAGACAGACTTACTTGTAGTCTAAATGCTTCCTCACTCCTCACTCCTCTATGCAGCCAAGCCACTTTGTTGCATATTTCCTGGAACATACTGCACCTTCAAACACATGATGAAAAGCTAAAGCCCACTGGGAGATCTACCATACTTGGCAACTACCAGTATGTGAATCTGACAGAAAATGAAACGTAGATTAGTGAGACTAAAAAAAGGGCTAAGTAAGCCAGTATGCTACCACCCTTACTCCACATTCTGTTTTAACTCTTTCGTCCATCTATCCAATGCACTGTTAAGTCCTTCATCTTGCCAGTTTATCTAAATGAATACCCATAATGCCTTCAGGAACACATTTTTGTTCCCACCAACCTCTATAATGCCCATCTGCCCACAGACAAGATGGCATGTCAAAGCCATGTGACCTTTCCTTCTCTCCATTCTACTGTATACAAACCAAGTTATCTTTAAGTCTCTGTTCAAAACATAGCTTCCCCATTCTCCTCTCCATTTTAGTATGTATGTATTACATTCTTTCAAACACTGTAATCTCCCATCCTCTGTACAGCTGTCAGAACTGGACATCAGAACTGAGCCTTATTAATATCCTGTGATGCAGAAGGATGAGTTCCACATCTCAGGAATACACGCCATATGATATGCACTTCAGTATTATCATTGGTCACCAACTATGCATACTTTCAACACAATGCATAGCGGGGTGTATAGTGATGCAGTAGCTGCCAGTCATTCTCCAGTTCAGTTCACAACAAGGGTGATTTTTAAACAAAGTTGGCACTTTTTTCCTGTGCTAGGGGAGGGGTTACTGGCTGCTCTGATATCAAAACACATCCAAAAGCATGCCATAGGTGAATTATCTATATGTGTGTGCACTGATTGCTTGCATCTTGCAATGAGTCGTCAGCATGGGTTTATATACTTCAAACCTATGGAGTGCCAGAAAATGCTACAACACCCTCACCTCACAACCTGGCAATGGATTAAGCAAATAATCTAAGGAATGAACGCATCTCATTTTATTTGGATGATAAAGAACCCCACAGACTTTCTATCTTCTGCTCTTCGTGCATGTATATTTTATTGGATTACAACCTACCCCAAAATAAAATGTGCAGCCAAGTATATATAGTTGGGGGCACAGCCTCCCCACATTGGGAGGGGTTTGAGAGGCATAGCTCCCCACCCACTTAGCTTTTATATGCACAAATCTCATTTCACTGAAAGCTAACAATATAAAACCAAAAGTAGGTGGAGGGCTATGCCGCTCACACCACCCACACACCCCTGACTACATATACTAACTCCAGGATTGCACTACAGTGGGGAAAAGGGCATATACGTTTTATCTGCCCAACAGTACTTGCATTCAGTGAAATGAGTTTTCAGTGATTTGAGCTTTCAGCGATTTGGTGCGAGTGTTTTGAAATTCAGTGAAATGAGTTTTCAGTGAATCAAAGTAGACCCATATATATATAAAAACACACGTGTATTTATACATACATAAAATATATACACACACGGGCGTACACACAAACGTTTTCATGGCAAGCTTCCATATTTTGTCACACCTATAAAGAAATTAATTGTTAGTTGAAAGCGATCTTTAGCATTTACTTCAATTATTTCTTAGATGACCTCTAAAAATAAATAATAATACTAATTTCATGTGGCAGTTTTATGATTGATTGAATGGAGTAATGTGGTGAACTATAACAGAACAATTTCAGACAAAGACTGGGTGTTCAGCCCAACCAGATAATAAAGTAAAAAGGATCATTTTAAAAACCTAGGCTTATATACTTACAGCCATCAGAAAGAAAATAAGGGATTTGAAATTTCAAGGATACAACTGGTGTCGTAGTTAAGACAAGTTAGCTTTATTTGCAAATTACATTATTTTGTACTTGAAAAAATACAGAAAAGGACATTTCAGCATTGTAAAACATTTTGAAACCATTTCAAGTAGTTTCAGGATACAACATAAATGCCTATAAAACAAAATTTATTGTGGTAAAGTAGGTACCCACAAATGAATTGGTTGAGCAATTCCCATACCTACAGGAATTTAAGTATTTAGGTGTATGAATTAAAAAGTATTCTATTAAGGTTCTGCCTTAAGAAAAAAACCCTTCAAAAACATTTTGACATGAAACTACATTAAAAGAGGAGAATCCAGGGGTAGACATGCTGAAATAACTTAATGAAGGAGTAAGAAAGGCTATTGGATTAAAAACTCAAGTATTGTAAAACCAGAGGACATCTAAGCCCTGAATGGGTTCTGAATATGTTGTTGGCACCAACTAGAAAAAAACTTTCCATTTGCTAATATATAATTTTCTAGTAGTAGGCTGTCTTGCCTTCATTAGTACCTGCTGCATGTCTTCAGTAAAGAGGTGCATAAAAGGAATTAAGGCCCTATCATCCAGGCAGTCAACTGAAGTTGATTCAGGCTGGAGTGTATCAAACACCCCTGATCTTGCTCAACTACATCCACTCTGTGAGGAAGCTTGTGATAACTGCCCTGTCCATTTCCAAAAGAAAGGAGAACCACTCTTGCCTGCGTAAGAAGAATTCACCACAATGATCTTGGGGGCTTCCAAAAGGGTGGAATAGCACACAGGAACATTCATGATCATGGAAAAGAAAAGGCATCTGTCTTCCAGAACTTCTTGCATGGAGCTCCGGATCTTGCCAGCTGTTTGTAAAAACAGGAGGCAAATAGGTCTATTTATGGAACTCCCCGCAGACAGATCAACTATATGAAGATACCCTCATCTAGTTTTGATTTGTGGGGGTCTGCCCTTGTCCTGTTCAGCTTGACAGCCAATACAATTTTGCTCTGACAGAATACAGGATGCCTGCAAAGTGACACAATGCTATAAAGCTATATCCCAAGCTAACATGGCAAGTCTGCAAAGGGAGTACGGTCTGATTCCCCCTTGCTTGTTGATGTACCACATGACTGTGGTTACTGTCTGCAACAACTTGAAAAGGTCCCAGAGACCAAACATGATTCAGTGAGTTGTGTGTCCTGATCAGGACAAGCATCTCTCTGATATTTATGTGCTTGCATCTGTCCTTGGTGTGCCAAACACCTTGCACTTTTATCCCTACTGAAGCTACTCCCCAAGAAATGTCAAAGGTATCTGCAATGATTGACTGCTTTGAAACCGGGACGGATACTTCTCTTCTGACAAACCCCAGCACTGGTATTTGAAAGGACAAAATATGTCAATGCTGGGACCAAACAGACTTCAGATACCATTGTATCTTTCCCATGTGAAGTCTTGCCAGTGGTATCATGAGAATCACAGATGTCATGAGACCCAAAATCCTGTGTAGTGTCTGAAGTCTGAGGAGTGGAAAACCTTAGAAATAGGCAGAGAACTGACAATATGATCCAGGCACACACAACCTTAAGAACTGACTGAAGTCTGGCTGAATAGGGATGTGAAAAGTATCTCTTACATCTACAGTTTCCATAAAATATGAATGAAGAAGAGGACGTAACAGGTTGTGAAGTGACAGAATTTTGAACTTGAAGACTATCACAAACAGGTTTTGGAAAGAAAGATCCAAAACTGGTCTTTAAGCATTTTCTCTCTGTGGCACTAAAACCATCCTTAAATAAAAACCTTTTTTCCACCTGGGAAGGAGAAACTGTTCAATCGCTTCCTGGGACAACATGTGATGAACAAATGGAAATAAAAGAGTCTGGTTTGATGGATGAGGGGATTACTCCCTGGAATGGAGGAATTTCCTCTCACTGCTATCTGTATTCTTGATAAATGATCTTCAGAACTCTTTTTTTCTGAAACTATTGCCAAAAAGAAAAGTGGAGATTCAGACTTTCTGGAAGGGAAAATGGACAGGGTTAGTCATTCTGACTTGTTGGAGTGTCCTTTCTTTTTTTTTTTTTTTGTGGAAGTGGGTCTGAATTCCTTTTGAATCCCCTTTCACATTTCTTCTTATAAGTCTGTCTACCTGTTTGCCTGGATTTTGTTGGTACTGTATTTAATTTTTTTGCCAAATTTGTATGAGAGGTTGAATAATTCCATAGAAAATGTAGAAGAGGAGGGCTGGCCCTTTTCTTTGTGTGTCTGCAGAAGGGAAAAACCATGGGAATGAAAGTTTGTTCCATACATGCTCACTCAGTAGGTCACAAATACACAATGCAAAAATATTTTTAATGAGAAAAAACAATCAGACTTTTCTAGTAAAATCTACATTGCTGAAAACTACCTTCTGCCATAATTCTTCCCCTCTCAACTTACTAGTGAAGAATTCTGGAGAAAGCCAGAAAAAATGAATAGGGGGACAAAGCCCCCAAAATAAGGACAATGTTTAAGTACTGCACTTATAAAACTAGAAAGTTGACAGAACAACAGGTTTTGAATTATCATGCATTTTATGAATGGTACGAAGTCCAAAACTCAAATGTCTATCACTTTTCAGTGACTTAAATTCCCAAAGTCTTTCCAAAACACTACCAATTTTATGAGGAACAGAGCAAAACTATGAAGCAAAAATCTGGACAGTTGAGAGGCATACTCTTCCCCTCCTTCCCCAAGAGTTAGAGAAACAAATTAAATGGCCAGAGAGGCAAAAAAACAAAAACAAAATGCAGTTAAAAACAATGTCCCACTGTCACAAAGGGAGATACTGCCATGCCAGCTATCTGGAATTTTGTAAATAATTGTGTGTCATTTGTGAATATCAACATGATCTATATAAGATGATTGTGTTATAAATGTATTAGAACTGTATGTCATGTGTATATCAAACTGGTCTGTACAGACATACATATCAAAGAGGTATTTTATAAAGTGCTTGTGCTTAAAATGTAACCACAGTGTGCCCTGCTGGAACAGAACAGAAATGTACATGTACTACTGTAACTGTTTAAATGTATATATTTTACCAGTGGAAAATGGAATGCAGGTTAACTTCAGAAAAATAGTTCAAATTAAATTACTTTATAGGCTAGGCTGGAGATGTAATGTCTGTGCTGAGCAGTTTTCTGTATCATCTTTGTAGTGAACTAATTAGTACCTCTGAAAGTATAAAGGAATGCAATTTTTTTATGACTTCCAGCATCTGCCAAAGATCTGAGATCTGTGTATTTTCACAGGTAGATGTTAAATACTGCAAGCTTCTAGCAGTGGGGGGGGGGGTTCACCTGGGATAGAGTCAGGCGACAAGAAATGATGTCATTCTGCAAGTTATCCCAGCAGTAATACTTCAGATATTAATTTGAGAACTCTCTGAGAGAGAGAGAGAATGCATTCTGTATTCTGTCTTGGACCTGACAAGAACCATTCAGCACACCTGCCTTGCACTGATGAAGCAAGTTTCTAGGGAACAGTATAACTCTCTTAGATACTGTTAGTAATATAGCAAAGCTTAGTTTAGACATTTTTCTTTATTTATTGGAGACTTTCCTGCAATGTTGTTTTAAATATTTCCTGTGATTTTGAACTGTGATGTCACTATGAATATATACTGAGTACTTGCTTGCGCTTATATTATATATTATTAACTATATTTAAACCTTTCATTGTGGCTGATGTGTCTAGAGATATTTATGTTTTGAGAGTACTTCCATATTTATTTGGTGACACGGTCCGGTTCACTCCTAAATGCCTTATTCTTGGTCAAGCTACCATTTGTATTAATAATACACAGTAAGATTGGATACCCTTTGTTAAGGACCTTAAAGTAGCTGATAAGGAGCTAGCTGGTGGTAGTGATAACTATATTATAGTCTGGGCAAAAGGAGGCAAAGCTAGTAAACCTGTGCTACCCTTTCCCAGGTGTGTGTATGTGTGCGTGTGTAAATCAAACCTCAAACAGTGTGTGTGTCAGCTACTTTGGCAGGGACATGAAGCACTGGTTGGACTGAGAGGGTGCTGGAGGTCTTGGCTTGGACACTCAGCTGAGAACTCAACTCTACAGCTGTGCCAGTGGGGAGTCTTATTGGGGAACTGACTTCAACAATTGGCTAAGCTTCTGGTGTCATTCTAAGGGGATCTAGTATCTGTCTGCCTGGGACAACATGCTCGGCAGACCATGATGCTTTGCCAGAGATGGCCTGCACCTGTCACCCCTGGGATTCCGGATAATGGCTAAGGCTCTCGCTGCCCATACAGTGCCTTTTTAGGCAAGGTTCAAATGACAAATTCACCACCGTAACAGGAACAGGCAACCAAAAACTGAGGGTAATGCTACTCAATGCTAGAAGTCTAAATCTCAAAATGCACATCCTCGAGGCACTCCTTAAAATGGAGAACATTGATATCTGTGCAGTGACTAAGACTTGGTTCAAGGCTCCAGAGAGCACACCTGCATTACCAGGCTATAACTCATACCACACTTTTCGGCCACCTAACCTGGACCAAAACACCAAGGGCAGAGGTGTGTCCATATTCATTAAGGATATCCACACCTCCAGGCTAGTTGCTCAGCATAATGCATCCGAGGTTATTCAAGTGCAACTAACTCTGGGCAAAACTGCGATCCAAACTGTAGCTTGCTACACATCCCCCACCATGGCCCAGGATTCCTACTCCTCTTTTCTTGATATACTGGAAAATATTATGGTTCAACCAAACACCCTAATAATGGGGGATTTCATCTACCCCACCATTAACTGGGAAAACTACTCATGTACCAACTCCTAAACTAGGGAATGCTATCCCATTACTGTTTCAAGCTCTAATGTGCCATTTATATGCAATCATAGGTTTTAAGGGGAACCATAAAAATGTAAGTAGCTTGGAATCTAATTTTTTAAATAAGTTTTTGGGAGGGGGTAGTATCAATGACTGTATATAAAACAAAATTTTAGGTAAAATCATTTTAATTAAAGAGAGCCTATCCTCCATCGTGAAGAACATTTTATTCCATCTTCTGATTTGTTCACTAATGGTGGTTATTAAATTATTGTAGTTTAGTTTAACAGACTCTTTCCATGTACTCTTTATATTGACACCCAAATATTCCAATACATCATTCTCCCAATTAAACAGGCTATTCTCTCTTAGGTTTTTGTTGATCTTTTTGTTAATTAGTACTGTTTTGGATTTATCATGATTAAATTTAAGCCCGGAAATTCTTTCAAACTTGCTTAAGGTATTTATAACATCATGCAAAGAACCATCAATATCATCCAACGTTAACAACATATCATCAGCAAATAATTGTATCTTAGGACAATAGTCCTTATTAATTTGAAAGTCTTTTATATTTTGCTTGTTTCTGATATATGTAGCAAAAGGTTCCATTGAAAGAGCAAACAATAATAGTGACAAAGGACAACCTTGTCTAGTCCACTTGAGGGTTTCTAACGAGTAAGGATAGACATGATCCAATTTTCACATAAGCTTGTGCCCCACTATAAATTTTCATTAATAAGTTGACAAAATCTGAGGAGAATTCAAAACCAATCAGAATTTCTTGTAGATAAGACCAACTAACAGAATCAAAAGCATTTTCTATGTCTAGGCTGATAATAGTTGTTTTTTTTTGTATTTGCATGCTATGTCTATTAATGACAGAAATTTAATAATGTTATCTTGCACTTTTCTATGAAGAATTAACCCTGTCTGATCATTATGTATTAGATAAGGTAATATTTTCTTTATCCTATTAGCTAATATTGTCATGAAAATTTTATAATCAGTGTTTAGCAGTGAAATTGCCCTTCTGAGCTAGGAATTTCTGGTTAAAGGTTTATAGTGCCTGAATATTTGAACTGTATCTTACTGAAATTGGTACACCTTGTTTGCTGTAGCATAGACTAGATCCAGGCCTGCTGAATCTAGCTTTGTTTATATGCTTGTTGTTTGTTTGCTTGTTATTTCCCTGGAATGCTAATTCCACCTAATACGCGGATTCTCAGCGCTTCTGTGGATCACTAGTGATATCTGCATTGCTTACTGTACTTATTTCCTTGTTTCACTTGAAAGAAAGTTACTGTTTGTCGTTTTTGCATTTAAGTTACCTGTAACACATTGCACTTAAGTTACCTGGCACTTGCTCGCTAAAGCAATTATATAAGTCAGCACTAAAAATTAAAAGCACTACACCCTCACTTCCCACTGGCCTTTGTTTTCAATTGTTAAGGAATTCCCAATATTATTCTAGCATGTCCAAAGGTCAGTTGTCAATCTCCTCTCCGGTCCAGCTGGTGAATCTGAGAATCTTGAGGCAATGTTACAACTGCCTCATGTACACAGACAACCCTCTCCTCCTCCCAACAAATTCCAACACATGTGAGAGATGCAACCATATAGCCAAACTGGAGGCTAAGCTCTCTCAACTCAGTACTGGCATAACCAGTCAGGAGGAGAAGGAAACCACACTCACTACAATTCCAGTCTCACACAGACCTACCACGACAGCAAACCAAACACATAATCACACAAAAACATACTCAGAGGCTCTAAATAAAGATCTGCCTAAGCAGCAGAGACCTCCAAAGCAGACACCCAAGCAACCGCTACCCCAAAACAAAACACGTGCAACACATATCTCACAAAGCCAGTGTGCCGAACAGTCACAGCCCTTAAGACCAAACAACACACCTGATACACTTGTAATAGGTGACTCTATCATCAGGCACACTGACGTCCCGCTCACCAGGCTGAACAAGGAGAGGGTCACGGTGAGCAGCCTGTCGGGCACTAGGATCCGCCACATAACACAAGCACTCAGGTCACTCCAAGGCAAGTACAAATATGACTCAGTCATTGTCCATGCTGGTGTGAATGACCTGAGACGTACCTCCCTGGACTACATGAAAAGAGACATAAAGGAGTTCTCTGAGCATGTAGCCCAGGCCAGTATGACCCTGACCTTGAGTAGCATCTTACCCTCACCAAGAATGATGCCACAATATGAAGACAAGATGATCAATTTCAACAATTGGCTTAAGTACTGGTGTCATTCAAAGGGGATCCAATGCCTGTCAGCTTGGGATGATATGCTCGACAAGCCACGATGCTTCGCTAGGGACGGCTTGCACCTGTCACCCCTAGGCTTTCCAATATCGGCAAAGGCTCTTGCTACCCCCATAGTGCCTTTTTTAGGCAAGGCTCAAAAGACAAACCCACCCACAGCCACAATACTTCGCTAGGGACGGCTTGCACCTGTCACCCCTAGGCTTTCCAATATCAGCAAAGGCTCTTGCTACCCCCATAGTGCCTTTTTTAGGCAAGGCTCAAAAGACAAACCCACCTCCATAGGTATCACAAGGGATAAGAAACTAAGAGTAATGCTACTCAACACCAGAAGTCTAAACCTCAAGATGCACACACTCAAAACTCTCCTTAGCATGGAGAACATCGATATCTGTGCAGTAACAGAAACCTGGTTCAGGGCTCCCGAGAGCACCCTAGCACTACCAGGTTATACCTCATACCATGCTTTTCGGCCCCAAAACTTGGAGCGAACCACAAAAGGAGGGGGAGTATCGATATTCATCAAAGATACCCACACCTCCAGGTTGGTGGCAAAGCACAAAGCATCAGAGACTATCCATGTGCAACTAACAGTGGGTAAAACTGCCTTCCAGTTTATAGCCTGCTACAGACCACCCTCCCAAACCCAGGAACCCCACTCGGCCTTTCTGAGAACACTGGAAAATATGAAGGTCTCTCCAAACACCATTATATTGGGCGACTTCAACTACCCAAACATAGACTGGGAGCATTACTCTAGCTCCAACACCCTAGCCCAAAGGTTCCTAGAATTTATAAACTCAAATGCTATGAAACAACTTGTTACCACTCCCACAAGAGGGGAAAACATACTGGACCTGATCATCACCAACATGGGGACTCTATGCTCCAGACCAGAAGTGTATCTCTCACTGGTAAGATCAGACCATAAACTAATCTCACTGGATATTCACATCCCGACCCTCCCCTGCCCAGAAAACCACAGTGAAAAACTTCTCTAAAGCAAATTTCACACTCCTCAAAACCGAGGTGGAATCCTTCAAAGCCCCCGGGCCTGTGGAAAATATGGCCCAGACCGCAGAATCCTTTATAAACGCATTCTATGAACACCTTCAGGAATGCATGGATCATGCGATCCCAAATAAAACCAAGACCCAATCCTCCAAAGGCAGACATCCTGTCTGGTGGACCCCAGCCATAAACAAACTATACAATAGAAGGAGGAAGATACTAAATGATAGAGAAAAATCCCAAAAGGCAAGGGATCACTGATCAGTATTAGCAAAAAAACTACGGGCACTCATAAAATTGTCTAAGGCCAGCTTCCAGAGAAAAATTGCACAGGACACTAAGGATAATCACAAGGCTTTCTTTAGTTATGTTAGGAACCTGGGTTGTAATTCCCAGATATGCTCAGAATTAGTCCAAAATGACAAAAAATACACTGAACCCACAGACATTGCCAACATCCTAGCTGACAGGTTCAGCGCAAACTCCCACCAAAAGGGCAAATATCTATCCCAGCACAGTGCTGCCCCCCTGACATCTCAGATGCTCAGGTAAGTGCCGCCCTCTCCAAAGCAAAAAACACAGCATCAATGGGACCAGACGGTGTCCCGGGCTGCGTCCTACATGAACTCTAAGAAGAGCTAAACCCAAACATAAAACTACTGTTCAGTCTCAGCCTTACTACAGGATATGTGCCCAATGAGTGGCGTACAGCAACAGTGGTCCCTCTCCATAAAGGTGGTGCCTCAACGAATCCTGGAAACTATCGCCCCATAAGCCTGACTAGCTTGGTCTGCAAAGCTATGGAAAGGATCATCATGGACCTCATAAATAAAGATATTGGGGACCTACAGACACTGGATCCTACCCAGTTCGGCTTTGTTAAGGGCAGATCCTGCCTCTTAAACCTGGCTTATGTCTTTGAAACAGTCACCAAGGCCATTGACGAGGGGAAGGTGGTCCACACAGCCTACCTGGACCTTGCAAAAGCCTTCGATACAATACCCCACTCGGGCATTATAGGTAAGCTCACCAGCTTAAATATAAACCCCTATGTCACTAGATGGATTGCAAACTGGCTCAAGGACAGAACCCACATGGTTAGAATTGCTGGAGCCATGTCAGACTCCAAACCAGTTACAAGTGGTGTCCCACAAGGCTCAGTCCTGGGACCTCTCTTGTTCGGTATATATTTCTCGGAGGTACAGGCCAACACGGAAGGACTGTGGCTGACCAAGTTCGCAGATGACTGCAAACTGGGCGCCATAATCAACTCTCCAGCCGACACAAGCATCCTCCAAAAGGGCCTCATAGAAACAGACAACTGGTGCCAGAGACATGGCCTCAAGCTGAATGCCAAAAAGTGTAAAGTCATCCCTTTGGCAAAACAAAGTGCCCACAAATTACCACATAGGTGGTAATCCATTAAGTACAGAAGAAGTAATTAGGGACCTGGGGACCCAAGTTGATAGCAATCTCTCATTTGACAACCACGTGGCCAAAGTGGTTAGAAAAACATTTTATATAGCCCACCTAATCATGAAGGGATTCACATCTAGATCAGGGGAGGTCATTGTGCCTCTTTACTCGTCCCTCATCAGGCCCATAATTGAGTACAATGCCCCTTTTGGGATGTACCTTACCAGACACCTGCAGCAACTGGAAAGACCCCAAAAGTACCTCACCAAGAGGATCAAAGGGCTCAAACAGATGCCATATGCTGCCCGGGTAAAGAAACTCCAGCTCTACTCAGTGGCATACTGCCTGTTCAGAGGCAATCTGTGCCTGACGTATAAAGCCATGTCCAACCCGGAATTAATGGACATGCTGCACCTCAGAAAATCCAAATCCCATCGAGCTACGCGCTCGAGAGACTTGAACCTCAGCACTGAAATAAATAGGACATGCTGGAGGGACAGAATCATAACCCAGAGGCTCTCTTCACTCTGGAATAAAATCCCAGTCCAGGTTAGGCAGAGTCCCTCATTGACTCTCTTCAAGAGGAATCTTGATGAGTGGATGGGAGATCATAGGTTTACCCCGGGTATCACTTCTGTGTCACTGTTAGACAGAGGCACAGTATACTAACCTCGAAAAAGGGCATAGCAAAATAAATTTAAAATGGGTGGCGAAAGCCAAACACATTCTGGCTAGGCTTATAAATGCCCTAGGGCAGATAGCCTAGTATGAACCTATGAACCTATATGAATCACAAGATTTGAGGTCCTTACCTTGTTTTAATATGGAGAGATAATTAAGTATTTCCACGACAGGGGTGTTATACATTTTTGCTTACCCATTTTAAAGGCACTCATTTTCTTTATTATATATTCGGGAAAAATCTTCTATAGTTCAGGAATTATTCCATTCAGTCCTGGAGCTTTATTATCTTTTAAAATTTTTATTTGCTCTTTCACTTCTGTTAGTGTTATTTGTTTATTTAATATGTTATTTTGTTGCACTGACACCTTAGTAGTTATATTTTCTTGAATAAAAGTATTTATTGCATTATCTGTTTCCAAAACTGGTGTGTTATTATTTATATCTTTATAGTAGTTTCTGAACACGTCTAATATGCCCATTAAGTTAGATATACTCTTAACTGAACCATCACTTTTATTTTTAATCTCATTATTAAGATTTTGATTGTTTTTCTGGATCCTACCACTATTTTATGTAGATATTTGAGATTTACAGCGTAAGATTGTAATTTCAATTTTTCCAGGTTTATGGCTACCTTATGATTCAGAACTTCTAAGTATTTTTGATTTAACTTAGTAATTTCATTATGTTCTACTTTGGTTTTGCATCCATTTTTATCTTGTCTATGTTTTTTTGTAAGTCTAAAAGTTTTGTCCCACTCTCTCCTTTTTTTAAGGTACCAAGATTTTATTCTAGCATATATATAAACTTTATAGGTGTCCCATAGTACAGTATCAGTCACTTCACCATTATCATTTGTTTCCATAAACATGTTTCTTTCTTTCATTATCCATTCCCTAAACTCATTTAACTTAGTTATGTAAGCAGGAATTCTCTGTAGAAATCTTAAATAATCTGTATGTGTAGTAAATGTAAAGTTTGCAGCATTATGGTCTGAAAGTGGACAAGTCATTATAGATATGTCACTTATTTTAGAGTATATATTATTTGATAAAAAGACCTTATCAATGTTTGTTTGTGTACCAAACCGATATGAATAGTGAATACAGAATAAGGAATAATGTTCTCTTAGACCATGTAAATCTTTAAGGTTCATCTGTTTTGTAAAGTCATTTAACTTCTTGGCTTGAGATGTTAGTTTTATTTTACAATTTTTAGAAGTATCATTGCTTGATAATAGGCAGTTAAAATCACCTGTTGCTATAATTTCTCCTTTAAGTAATCAGGTACAGATATTTGTCAACATATTTAGTACTCAGTCCTGGTATGTATTAATCAAAGTATAAAACATCCTATTGATTTCTAAAATAACCATGCTTAGCATCCCATCTTTATCTGAAATTATATCTATAATTCTTGGCATAGTATAAGTATTTTTCCATAGAATAAGAGTGACCCTTCTCTTAATCTTAAAACCTGAATCAGTCAGAATGGTATAGCCATTGAATTGAGTATTTTTGTATATCTTTTTTAATAGATGGATTTCCTGTAAAAAGATGATCTGGGCTTTATGTATTTTGATCTATTTAAGCAAACCAGCTCTTTTGACATTATTGTTTAAACCATTAATATTTAATGATAAACATTTCTAAGCCATTGACTATAATGTGTATGTTATTACTAACAAAGACCTTTCTTCTGTGTTGACTTGAAATCTACTGAAAACTTACTTATCATGGATGCATAGCATGTATTAAGCACTACTTTCAAAAACCCAAAACTATGTACAAACACATACATGAAACATAATATTTCTGGTTTAGTTAAAAACTTAACTAAACCATCCATCCACCACTTCTCCAATACCAAACTACACAAATTATCCATCTCTGCTTAGACTATAGTATGAAAACAAAAAAGAAAAGCATTATGAAAGCAACTAAAGAAATCTGAGTCCATGAATATACATTAGAATGAGTGTCTCCAATATATCTGAAGCTATATGAATATGTCACATATGATAATAGCACCTCTAATACGTAAATATGTCAGAAATACACATCAGAAGCTAAAGGTTAAAAAGATTGTCATTATTTCCAAGACTTTTCAAGAAACATCAGATAATTTAACCATTTTTCAGTCGTCTATCGAACATTTTTAATGTAAGCATCTGTTGAATATATATATATATATATATATATATATATATATATATATATATATATACGCTTATTTACTTTATTTATTTATTTATTTACATTTGACAGGAAAATCTGACTGGACGCAGGTCCTTTTTCGGCAGAGGCCCGGAGAGAAAAGCTCCCACAATAAACTGAATTTAGGTATATGATTACAAGAAGAAGATGTAGTTGCATGTATACAGTACTCGCATAACATCTGTGCCATCTAAGATGGCATGTATTCAAAGAATTAAATAGCAGTTATTCGCATTGTTACCGTAAAAACTGCAGCAGTATTATAAATAATAAGCATTCAAGCACCATAGTTGGCTGTAAACAAAGGTACTTAGTGGGGTGGAAGAGAGGCTGAGGGTGGATGGAGTGAGAGATGCTAGTGAGGAGTGTTACAAGGGCAATACTAGCATTTTTTAGGTGAGATTTAAGTACAGCTTTGAAGTGAGTGCATGATAGTACACAGGTTATTGTGGGGGGGGGGGTTCCATAACTTGGCTACTGAGCTGGAGAAGACTGCTTCTCCAGCAGAGTTCCTGGATCTGGTTACCTGTAATTGATTCTTGTTGCTGGATCATAGTGGTCTGGTGGTGTAATAGGGCTGGAGTAGATTTTGAAGGGATGGGACTTTTAGAGGATGGTTTACTAGTTTGTGGGCAAGTGAGAGTTGGTACCACTGAAAGAGGTGATGGAGTTCTAACCAGCCAAGTTCAGTAAGAGAGAGGCAGTGGTGATTACAGTAGGAGGTCCCAGTGGTGAACTTGGCGATTCTATTGTAGCAGGTCTCAAGTTTATTTAGATCGCTTTGCCTTAGGTTGGTATACATTGGACAGGCGTAGAGAAGGGTGGAGATAAAGTGGGAATTAGCAACTGAAATCCTGGCTGTTATGCTGAGGAATTTCGTATTTCTGAATAAGGCTCTTAGTTTTTTGTATACTTTTTTTATGGTCATGGAAATGTGAATGTCAAATTTGAGATTATCTATCTCAACTCATAGCAATTTGGTGTGATCTGTTGGGGGGATAGTGGTGTTGTCTTTGGCTGTAATATTAAAGTGAGAGAAGATTTGTGCATGTTTGGTGGGTTGGAAGAAGAGGAGTTTAGTTTTGCTTGGATTGAGTATTAACTGGGCATCAGATAGCCAAGTTTTAATAGAGGAAAAGGGATCCTGTGTGACCTTTTGCAGTCTGGGTAGTGGAGTCATCTGCATACTGTATGAGACAGGCTTGTTTGGTGGCAGTGACTAGATTACTGGTGAAAATAGAGAAGACTAAGGGGTCCAAGGATGGATCCTTGGGGAACACCAATAGAGTCAGGTAGTTGGGGAGATATGTCATTCTGCCATACAACGGATTACTGGCGGTCAGTCAGGTAGCTCTCAAACCAGTTGGTGACTGATTGAGAAAAAGATAGGTTACTAATAACAGAGAAGAGTTGTTTGTGTGGGACCATGTCAAATGCCTTAGATAGGTTTAGGTCCATTACAACATAACTATTATATTTTGCAATTATACTCATATGTATTAATAACATCTATGTTGACGTCTTTCATCAGGAAGGGGGAAGAGAGAGAGAGAAAAAAGGGTGGCCTCACAACCCTCTGTTTAGTTACTAAAGGTTTAGTTATATAACATAAGTCTGATGTTAATATGCATAATGAGTTTTCTAATGCAGCTCCTAGTTCACTTGATGTCATTTAGTTACTAATAATGTCATTGACTCTGCAGAATATATGCATCTATAAGAGAACATATGCATTTTCTAAGGAGTTAAACACTTTTATCAGAACTAATTATTTACCATTTAAAGTATCTAGTGAAGGATAACAGAATTTCAAGAGAAAATAATTCTAAGTACAAACATTTAACAAGTTCAAAAGGTCAAATGATGTCATCACTGTTGTTTCCTCAAGCTGCAGTTTCATAAACTTGTTAAAAAGTATCTAAATAGGCTCATGCACAACAGAAGTAGTCTCTAGTGAAGAAAAAGCATTTTTGGCAGGAAATTCAGGTCTTGAAGCTTTTAGAGTTTACAGAAAGCAAAAAAAAAAAAGCACTCAAGCTGCCTTGTCAGTGCATGTCATGAATCTCCACAATGAGAACAGTCACACAGACCACCAGTCTCCTCACAATACAGCAACATCATGAAAAAATTAACCCTTTCATATCAAAAACACTGTTTAGAAGTAACAACAGCTGTCTCAATTCAGTAATCATATTTTAACATTTGAATCATTTACCCACCAGTTAATCAGGACAGAGAGAAGGAAAAAACTAATCTAGTATATATAACTTATATTTAGCTATCTATAAAACACCATTAATGTACTATATTAAGGTTTAAATGTATCTAAACAGAGAGTCTAAAACATCTAGTTAGAAACGCTAATCAGAAACACCTTGTTACCCCATCACTGACCCACAAGAAAAAATGCACTTTGGTATTAAGTCAAATTATACTATTACTGAAGAATTAGATGTACATCATTTGTAGTTATTTAAAAGAGAAAAGTATGTAAAGTACTTATAATGGGGAAAAGAGAGAAAAGGAACATTGGTAACAAAAAAGAATAGGGAGAGAGAATGCTATTTAAATACTACTATAAGTAATTAGAAGTAGATATAGAAAGGAAAAAAGTTAATAAAAATGATTCACATTACCTTACAGCACAGAGACTTTCCAGAATCAAATATATTATGATTCATAAAACAAAGCATTTAAAATTAGAAGGGATTTATTCATTTGTCCTTTAGTTTCTTAGTTTTGTTTGCTCCTTCCTTCACAGGCCATCCATTTTTTGTTGCCTGTCTCTTCACACTCTAGGATAACCATTCCATTTCTTCTATGACCGACAGTATTTTCTTCTTTTGGATAAATTCCACTGCTTCTTGTAGGGAATCAAAGATCTTCACTCCTTCTGGCAAGGTGATTTTTATTCTTGCAGAAAAACGAATTTGAGCTTTAATACTGGCTTTTTTCAAGGACTTAGTGGAGCACACTCCTTTCTTCTAGATATGACTGTAGAGGTGTAGTCATTGTCAAAATGAATAACTTTTCACCCATCTTAAAAGGGGAATTAGTCCAAGTTGATTTCAGCACAAAGTCCTTGTCTTGCGAGGAAATAAATCTTGCTATTATAGACCTGGGATTAGATGAACTCTGAGATTAAGCTGGATTTGCCAGGGACCAATAAGCCCTCTCAATTCCAAAAGAGTGGGATTCATGCATGTTTAGTGCTGATGAAAACCACTTATTTAGGAACTGAATCATGTTAGCAACCTCCTCTTTCTCAGGAATTCCATATATTCTTATGCTATTCCTCCTTGATCTACTTTCAAGGTCTTCCAGTTTCTCAATCAGCCTGGTGTTTTGTTTCAGAAGAAATTCATTGTGATGTTCATTTTCTTTCACTCTAGTATCTAGGTCAGTTACTGTTTCCTCTAAGGCAAGAATCTGTTCAGATTGTTTTTTTACTATTCCATTTAGAAGTTCCAGTTGTTTACTGCATTCTTGTTTGATAATACCCATTTTGTTTTCAAATTTGTCCATTTTTACTCTCAGTTCTTGGACGTTTGTTACAAGTAGTTCTTTCTTCACTGCCCTCTCCTGGTGTGGATTCTTCAAGTTGCTTTTCTTGAGATCTTCAGTAGAAAACTTCTTGACAGTAATAATTAAAAATTCTCTTGACTATATATTAATTTTCAGAAAATAATAGAGTCTATGTTAATATAACATTTTGCATACTTTTAGTTAGATTTTTCTAAAAATTAAAGTATATTTCCTGTCAGGATATTAAAATCTAAGCATAGCTATGGATTTCTGCTATCAGACTTGGCTCCTGGCCACACCCACCCACACCTGTGGTTTCTGATAAATTTTCAGTCATCTTGTACTGAATGTCAATCCAGTCATTTCACATATCTTGTGCCCATGTAAGAGTCTACTAGCTTGTTAATCATAAAATGCAATCAGTTTCCTGTTACATGATCAGAACTGTACTACAATATTCATTCTTATTTGTTGTTACATGTGAAAAAAATCTGCTGTAAACCACTGTCTGAACCTTTTGTCCCTAAGTCTACACTGAAGATGGGCTTCAACTCAGATCTGCAATCTAGTAATCTTTACATAAATTAATAAATGCTAGTGGTGCATGAACATGTTCCAGGCATAACCTGCATTCTAGCTTTATTTACAAATGCCTTTCCTCTTCTAGCATTAAAAAGACTTCTAAGCTGTTTCACAATTGTTAGAGATTTCTCTTAGCACTTATATTGTACAGAAGTGTCCAAACATCTAAAATGAGAATAATAAAATTTGCAAAATATTAATCAGGGTTGCTAGAACAAAACCTCCTATCTTCCCAATGATGCTTGTTTCATATTTTTAGTGTAAGCTGGATCCTTTTACAGGATAACTGATTAAACAGATCATGTCTATTTCATTAGAGCTCAAAAGGTTGCTGCTGTCAAAATTAAAACATCAATCACTGTCAGCTTCAGCCGGATGGTACAACATGATTTATTAATTCAGAAGGAAATAATCTGTTACATTCTGATCAGTCAGGTGGAAAACCTTAATGAAGCACGGCTCGTCTCTGTTTAAACTGGCATTTTGCAAAGAATTTAATTTACGTCTTGTAAGAAGGCATGTTCTAGTTTGCCCAAAACTGCATCACCCACCATAAAGGATGAATATCACCACTGCAGCTGTTACTTACCACTGTCCGCATTTAATATAATGATTTTTTTCAGCATATATGACAGTACTGTATGCAGGCTCCAATTTATTCACAGTGGCCCTTGAAAAATGGACAGTCTGCTTTGTCTAGTGTGCGACCACCAGGCAAACAACGTAAAAGTCTTGCGCACTCATGATGGTAAGTATCCCCAAAATAATGCTGATGCTATTACTTCAACAATATTTTACATACATTGTACATCCCTGTTAAATGAGTTTACCATTTCATAAAATACTACAGAAAAAAAAGTGAAACTGTTTTTCCAAGAGTTATTTCCCCAAGTCTTGCAGCATTGTACATCGTACATTAACCTTAAAGGCCTGACATTCTCAATCATCCGCTACAATACATCATACACGATACAACCATGGCACATACAGGTTACTATCAGTGTCCACACATCTCTGAAATTATTTTAATCAGTACTCTAGTATCAAGGCACTATTTACTACACTGTTTTTATCATGAGGTAGACTAAGAAAAAATACTAAGAAGTGCTTAATTTCACAAGTAAGTTCAATCGTTTTGATGGTACAGCGTAGAACATATTTCTCATTTCTGGGGCCAAAGAGGGGGTCTCTCTTCCATAATCCAAACATTTCCTTACTTCTGACAGATACATTTAGAAATGAAATCAGCAGCACAAATAGCTAGAGACCTAACATGAACAATTACCTGTCAATTGCAACAAAACATGCCGATCAGGCTGCTGAATGCTGCCAATGACATGTCAGCCCTAAAAACACAGTAGTAATGAGGAACGGACATCTCTGAATCTTTCCTTTGCTTACTAATCAAACAATTAAGCTTTTTTATACATGACACATAGCGAGGAACTAAGAAAGGAATAGTGAAGCACTACTTAATGTGAGCAACGGGGTGTGTTTTTGTAAAAACTTTCCTCACTCCACAGAATGCTGCGAGGTATGCAACTAAATTAAATTTTTTGGACTTGCATAGCGCACTTAACACACAATTGCATTAATTAGAGTTTTATACAGTGCTATTCCTTTTTGATTCTCAGAGATTTTGATACTAGCCACAGGACAAAGCCAGAAGGTATGTTTCCATGGCTAGCAGTCAAATCTTCAACAAATTGCAAGTCAGATGTGTCCTTACAGACAAAAGTTATTTAAATATTCTTTAATGGTGGTCTTCAAATTTTTCAAACCATGAGACAATGAAAATGAATGAATGACTGCAAAAACATTTTTAACCTGTTGGACAGCACATTGAAACATATGTTTAAAAAGGAAGAGAACTGTACCCCATCAATCCTCACAGCTTGGTATGCTGCAGCACTACCACAAAAAACTTAAAATCATTCAGCAGTGGCAAAAATTAGCTACAATGCTCCATGGTCATGAAGCAGCAAAAAGAAAATTAAACACAAGCTATTTCTAAGCAAATGGTTGCAAATCCTACTTAAAATAAATCATTTTGGAGAGTTATATGAATTAGAAAGTGAGGGAAATAAGACAATTTTAATGTTTTGTGTTTCGTTTTATGCTAAAGGCATGGGTCACATAATTACATACTGGAATCAAGGTACAGAAAATTAGAGAATTGAGCAATAAAGCTAAAAACAATATTACTAGCTGCAAGGATGTTGCCTGGGTAGAGCAACTGTAAATCATATAAAGTACTGTCAAAGGGAGTGACTTTTCTAGGACGAAAAATGTAAAGTGGCAACAGAATGTACCATTGTCTGTTTTACTTGGAGTCTGCATGCCCATAATGTCCCTATCTCTAACCATCTAGCTCCTACTGTCCAAGTTCAACCAGACCGAACAAAGGTTCCTTCTTCTACAGGCTCAGTTAATCAGGTCCCCACTCCCACCCATGAGGCAGAAAAAAAACTCTTCGACTCAAACACACAACTGTCTGACCTCATTCAGATACTCTCCTTTAGCAGTGCTTTTAGGAAATCCTTGTGAACTGCAGCCACTTACATAAATAAGTGAACCTTCTCTCAGTTTCACATTTCCAACACTGCCATAGCAAATGTACCTACTACCAGGCATATCACTACCTACCACGCCTGTATGCATATGAGCTCTGTTTTGGAAGGTCTGCATTGATTTGCAGTCTGTAAAAGCAAAAGTCCTTAAAGTCTTATTTTTTCACCTGCTGGCTGCTTTGCATGCTATACTGCATTACAATGGGGTTTGGGAACTTGCCTTTACCCCACTATTATGTGATGCTGGAATTGGCATATACAGTTAGTGGGGGGGGGTGTAAGGGGGCTTGCCCCTTTGCAAAAAAAAAAAATTAAATCTTCTTAGAATTTGATCTAAAAAGATCACTCTTTGGAGCATTTGCTAAATCACAAAATTCTGCGCTGATATACCTTTCCATCACTAGGTTATGGTACTAAAAGAAATATTATTTGTGGCCCACCCTAAGAAAAGTGAGCAAACCTCTGACCCCTAAACTTTCTTACCCAGTCACATTTACTGACTTACTAGGGCCATTAATGAAATAACACAAGTCTCCAGTGGCATGACATGGCAGAGTTCCTCTGCTCTACAAGACAGAAAGAAATGCACCATTGTGAGTGACAGAGAGACAAAGATAGAATTAAGAAGAAGAGGAAAATTTATTTGAAGTTGAAGAAAAGGTCAATATGCCAAAGCAAGTGAAGAAAATGTGTGTGTGTGTGTATATATATATATATATATATATATATATATATATATATATATATATATATATATTATACACACACACACACACACACACACACACACACACACACACACACACACACACACACACACACACATATATATACAAAAAGAAAACTAAAATCTGTTAACATACTTGTTCACACACATATATTAGGAAGAACATGGGAGAAAGTACAGTTGTGTACACTTGTCATAAATGTAGATGTTCGAGTGTATTCACTGTTGCATTCATCACTTGTGGGTTATGCTGGGTAGCCCTCGGCTAGCCTAAATACTAGAGTAAAGAGTGTCCCTCCTGCGTCAGCTGCAGGTCACCAGGGACTCACCTCAGGATGTCAGTGGTATATAAAGCAAGGCAATCAGTTTTTCTTGCCCCAACCTTTAGCAGCCCTGCCCAGAAGGCCTGAGGAAGCCCAACCTGGTGGATGCCCACAGGTATAACTTGACGTGAAGGAAACACAGAGAGAAATAGAGGGGTAAGGAGGGAGGGAAAACAGGACTGCAACAGTGAATACACCCGAACATCTACATTCATGGTAAGTGTACACAACTGTACTATGTTCTTCATGTTTCACTGTTGCAGTCATCACTTGTGGGAAGATTCCCAAAGCTGAAGGTCGGGTGGAAGGTATAAAGGGAAGGAACAGAAGAACAGGCTTGCAGTGCTCTAAGAAGGACCTAGCATGCCCTGCAGGACTGCAGAGGCAAAGACTGTCTGGGTTTTGGAGAAGACAGGCAATTGGTAGTGTTGGGTGAAGATGTGTACAGACTTCAAAGTGGCAACGTCTAGGATGTCCTTGGTAGGGACACCCCTGAGCAAAGCAGTGAAAGTAGATGCTGCCCTAGTGGAATGGCTTCGAAGAGGGTTGTGAGGAATTTTTCCATGGAAGTGGTAGCAGAATTGGATACAGTGGGATATCCATTTTCAAATTGTTTGCTTGGAAATAGGTTTCCCCTCTGCCCCTGGGGCGAAGCTGACCAGCAGCTGGTCAGTCTTTCTGTGAGACTTGGTCCTATCCAGACAGTATCTAAGTTCTCTGTGTACATCTAGTGAATGAAGGATTCTTTCCTCCCTATTATGATTGTTAGGAAAGAAGGTGGGAAGATGGCTAGCCTGATTCAACGTCACGACAGACACCACTTTAGGCATAAAGGAGGGGTTAGTTCTAAGCAACATCCTGTCTGCATGGAAGATGATGAAGGGTTCAATGGCCATGAGAGCCTACAGCTTGGAAAGCCTCCTGAATAAGGTCATGGCCAGCAGGAAGGCAGTTTTCCAAGAGAGGTGTTTCAGCTCTGCTAAAGCAGCTGGTTCAAAGGGACGTAAGGTCAATTTTTCCAAGACATAGTTCAGGTCCCAAGCAGGGGTGGGTGGGCCTTCTGGATGGCCTGATGTATGATACCCCTCTAAGGAATTGTTTTAGCAGGGAGTGGGAGAACAAATGTTGCTCTGTATGAGAATGGGCAGGGATAGCTGAGGCATGACTTTTGATGGAAGAGTAAGATGATCCTTTTTGCACTAGCTCCACCAGGTAGTCTAGAATCAGAGTGAGGGAGGCAAGGGAGCTACTTGTACTCTTAGTTTTGCACCAGACATAGAATCTTTTCCATTTTTCAGAGTAGGATTTCCTGGTGCTGGGCCTCCTTAATTATGTCCAGGACCTGCTTTCTCAATGGTGGGCTGGTATCTGCCTCTGGGGTATAAGCCATGTGGATAAGCAGAGAGTTTGCAGATTGGGATGCAGTACTGTCCCTTTTTCTTGGGTTAGAAGTCCTTCTGTGAGAGGCAGGTTCCTGGGCGGCTCCTTTGTCGGGCTGAGTAGCAAGGGGTACCAATGCTGCCTGGGCCATTTTGGGGCAATGAGTATAGCCCTTGGCCCTTCCTCCCTGATCTTTAGCAGTACCTTTGGGATTACTGGCAGGGGGGTGCATAGACAAACAGGTTGCCCCAGTGGAAGGAGAGTGCATCCAGCTTCCAGGCTCCTGGGCAGAACTCACTGATGCAGAACTGGTCCAACTGTCTTCTCTATGGATGTGAAGAGGTCTACCTCTGGGGTCCCCTTTATTTGGGTGATGTACAGGAAGGTCTCCCTAGGAAGCTGCCATTTGTGGGGGTCCAAGACACTTCTGCTGAGGTGGTGTGCCAGGGTGTTGCGCTCTCCTGGTATGTACTGGGCTATCAGATGAAGGCCCATCACAGAGGCAGTCTGCCAGAGAAACATGGCTAGACAACAAAGCGGGTAGGACTGTGTTGATGTACCATATGACTGTGGTATTGTCTGCTTTGATGAGGAGCAGCCCTGGTTTCAGATGGCTCTTGAAAGCTGTGATAGCCCTGAGTACCGCCATTATTTCCTTCAGGTTGATGTGGAGGTCTAGGTCCCTGAGGTTTCAGGTGCCTTGAGTGCACGTCTCCTAAGTGTGCCCCCCAGGCTGTGTCTAAGGCATCCGTGGTGATGGTCTGACCATGGGGAAGGATGAGAAATGGTAGGCCCTTGTTCAGGGTACAGACGTCTGCCCACCATAGGAGTTCCTCCCTTGAGCAGGGAATGAGAGGCAGTTGTAGCTGCAGTGACTGAGAGTGTTGGCACCATAGTTTTTTTAGGTACCATTGCAGTTTTCTCATGTGTAGTCTGGCCAAGGGCACCAACAGGATGACGGATGCCATAACTCAGAGCTTGCAGGAACTTCCTTACTGTGAGGTGTGTCCTGTGAGCTAACTGGGTGAAGTACTGGGGCAGAAAACTTTGTTTTTCTGAAGAGAAGAAAGCTCTTTGGGTGGATGTGTCCAGGAGAGCTCCCAAGACTATGACCTGTCTTGTGAGCTGGAAATGGGATTTTTCCTTGATGGTAAATCTCAGAGAGGTAAAGAGGGTTTGGGCAAAGCTGAGGTTTGCAGGAGCTTTTCCCTGCTGTCTGCCTGGATGAGACAGTCGTTCAAATAGGGGTAAAGTTGTATGCTTTTCTGCCTGCAGAAGGCAATTACAGGGGCCATGCATTTGGTGAAAACCCTGGGAGCAGTAGATAAGCCAAAGGGCAGAGCAGAGAATTGAAAGTGTTGTGGGCCTGCCCTGAAGTGAAGGAACCTTCTGCAGGATTCTCTTACACGAATATGGAGGTAGGCATCCTTTAGATCTAGGGTGACTAGCCAGTCATTTTGAGTCAGCATAAGCAAGAGTTTCTGGAGTATAAGCATTTTGAATTTTGGCACTGGAAGGGAAAGGTTTAGTGTGGATAGACCTAGAGTATGGTGCCAAGTCTATTTTCCTGGATACCAGGAACAATCTTCAATAAAACCCTTTTCTGGCTTGCTCCTGATGTACAGGCTCCACTGCTCCTTGAGCACAGACTTTCAGAATTTGGCAGAGGCCTCTGCCTGTCGATTTGCTAGTATGTCTGGGTACTCTGCTAAGTTTGGTTTCTCTTTGAATGGGAAATGATTTTTAGGACCCAGTGATCTGTTGTGATGATTTGCCAGTTGTTTCTGAAAAGGGATAGCCTTCCTCCTAACCTTTGGCAGGGGGGGGGGGGTGGAGTCATTGTGAGTCCTTAGGGTAGGGAGTGGACTTAGAACACCCTGCCCTGGGGGTTGTAGAGGTCCATTGTCTGGGCCTCTGCTGGCCTTGTACTTGCTGCTGGGGAAGATCTGTCTCTGCACCCTTTCTTTTGCATAGGCTTGGATTGGGAAAGAAAAGACCAGTGTTTGGTGGGAAAGTTCCTGCTGAATCTGGAAGGCTGGACCCGAAGGAAATATTTTACTGTCTGCATTGACTTGGTCTTATCTTCCATTTTTTTGATCACCTCCTCCACCTCAAATCCAAACAAGTGGTCCTTATCTAGGGGGGTGTCTAGGAGTTTGGATTTAACATGATCAGCCACAGGTTGCTCTTTCAGCCATGCATGTTTCCTAATGACTGACCCTGTGCAACAGCAGCCCTGCTAGAGGCTTTTAGGGCATTGAATCTGCAGTGGAAGGAATGCTTTGCCACTTGAGAGCTGGAGTATAAGAGCTCTCAGTTCTCCTGAAGTAGAACTGTCTGGCAAGGAGGACATTTTCTGCTTTAATAGATCCCGTGTATGTTGCTGATATTTAAGTATATGGAACTGGCAGTTAAGAGCTCTGATTGCTAGAGTAGCAGAGGTGTAAACCTTTTTACCCCATTTGTCTAGTGCTCCGCTATCCTTGTCGAAGGTACTGGATTTTTGGAGGAACTGGGCCTAGCCCCTTTGGGTCCACAGGAGATGACCTCTGGGTGGGCTGCAAGGTTTTTAAATAAATATTTGTGGATGTCTGGCACTCTAATACCTGTCTGGCTTTCTGGTTGCAGGAGGCAGGGCATCAGGGGTGAGGCTGGACTCCATAAAGACATCCTCTACCACATCCAAAATTGTAGGAATGGCTAAGGGTTTATGCTGGGGTAGGTAGAGAAACTCTCTTAGTCTCTTCTTAAACTGGGAGTAGTCTTGAGCTAAAAATGGAGGTGTTCCCTGAGGGTATGTAAGATCTCTCCAAATGATAGTTTTCTGGGGGGGGGGGTGCAGATGGGATGGATTCCTCTGCATCAGAATCCTCAAAGGTCATAAGGGGCTGCTTGTTCATTGTCCGAGTCCAGAAAGTTTGATTCTTCAGTGTCAGGTTCTGAGAGAACCTCTGGGGAAAGGTCCCTTTTTCTTTTGGCTGGAATAATCTGGTTAGTGTGATCAGATCCTCAGCTATCTTAAGAAGCTGTTTTGACTGAGCAGGTTGGGTCTGAGGAAGATGGTGACCGGGAATTGTTTCTCTAGGATGGCCTTGCTTTTAGGGGTCAGAGTTTCAATGGGCCTGGGTGTGGCTGTGGCTGGTGGCGTGGCCATCGGTCTTTCTCTAGCGTCAGTTATCTGAAAGGTCTCCTCGGAAGACAGTGCCTGCAGAGCAGCTCTGGACCCAACCGTGGGGCTGACAACCGAAAACTCGACAGGAGTAGTCTGATCTGGCGGCATACCGGACTCCAAATGGGTCCTGGTAGAGGCCTGCGGCGGCAGTCATCAGGGGCTGCGTTGATCCCTCACTGTGCTAGTGGCTGGCTTCAGGTTAGAGTCGTCGGAAGGCCTAACTTTTTGTGGTCTGTCCCTTTCTTTGTCCTTTCTCTTTTTGGGGCTATCCACCGGAAGCTGACTGATGAACGCCATTTCGTACTGTGAAGAACTCTCTTTAAAATGTCTAGCTACAAATTCTGCACTATGGTGGATGGTCCTAGCATTAGAGAGACCGCAGAACCAATATCCGGGGACGTCGTGGTCTGGGCCTAAACAGGTTACAGGTTATGGAAGTCTTGGTGTGGTATTTGTTTTCCACAGCGGAGACAATTATTTACTTTTTCGAACATCAGTTAGTGCAAGAAAAAGGTCCCCAATGGGGTACTTCATTTAGTTGTTTTCTTCTTCACTCTGGCAATGGCCGACTGAAGCAGACACAAACTGCTTCTGCTTCGGGCTCCACAGCAAGAAAGACTGATGCAATGGCGTCAGCTGTCTTGCTTTATACCTCTGACGACCTGACATTAGTCGACGCAGGAGGGACACATTTTACTCTGGTATTTGGGCCAGCCGAGGGCTACCCAGCAAAGATAACCCACGAGTGATGACTACAACAGTGAAACATGAAGATCATCAAAGTTTGTTCACATATTTGAGGGAAAACACAAGAGGCCAAAGTTTTTTCAAATATTTGAGATAAAGTGCATGTATAATATGCAAAGGGTGAGAGAGATCAAGTAGCAAGGTGAGGGAGTAAGCGATTTTAAAAAGCCTACTGAAGTACTTGATGACTATTTCAAGTTTGTATTAAGAAGGGGAAAAGGATGGTAGTTATACAAAGGCAAAAACTAGGAACACTGGTCTGACAGGTAGATTGAAGTTGAGACAGGAAGGAAACAATGACTTGTACAAGACACAGACTGGAGAGGTTAGCACCTAGTATATTTAAGGGTTATGTCCATTTATTTAGTCATATTTATTAACTAGTTAAGTGAACTGTCCCTTGCAGCCTGTATCAGTGAAGACCATGGACAACATATGCAAATGCAATACACACAGGCAATTTAAAGTAAGCATTCTAGTGGCATATTTTTATAAATGCAACAATATAATAGGTTCATAGGTAGGTACTAGGCTATCGGCCCAAGGGCCTACGTAAGCCCAGCCAGCAAGGTTCCATAGCTTACACCACCCAAGAAAGTTATTTTCCTGTGCCACTGTCCAGCAGAGACACAGAAGTGATCCCCAGGGTGTATTTCCTATTTCCCATCCACTCAAGATTTTTCTTGATGACTGCTAATGAAGAACATTGCCTGACATAGATGGGTAAGCTTGTTCCAGACTATAGGAAATCTCTGGGACAGGAATCTATCCCTCCAGCATGTCCTGTTTATTGTGGTGAAAAGGTTTAGGTCCCTAGAGAGTGCAGCTCGGAGGAATTGGGATTTCTTTAGGTGTAGCATGTCCAACAGCTCTGGGTTTGACATAGCTTTATATGTTAGGCAGAGATCACCTTGGAGTAGGTGATATGCTATGGAGTAAACCTGGAGTTTTTTGAAGCGGTCAGTGTAGGGCATTTGTTTGAGGCCAGTAATCCTCTTTGTGAGGTACTTCTGTGGCCTTTCCAGCTGCTGCAGATGTCTTGTGAGATACATTCCAAAAGGGGTGTTGTACTCTATAATGGGTCTAATGAGTGTCGAGTAGAGGGGAACAATGACCTCTATTTCCTGGATGAGAACCCTTTTATGATGAGATGTGCCACGTAAAAGGACTTCCTGATTACTGTAGCGATGTGACTATCAAAGGAGAGATTACTGTCCACCTGGGTCCCAAGGTCTCTTATCACGCATTCGGTGTTAAGTAGATTGCTGCCTATGTGGCAGTTCATGGGTACAGAGTTTTTACCAAAGGGAATGACACTGCACTTTTTGGCACTGAGCTTGAGGCTATGACTCTGACACCAGGCATCTGTCTCAGTGAGGCCCTTCTGTAGGATGAGCACGTAGAGAATTGCCAAATAAAAAGTATTTATTCCATCATAGTTCCTTTTGTGACTTTTCTCATTTTTTGCATTGATAAAGGCTTACACAAGCCGAAACCGGTATGCTTCAGTAATGGTTACATTATTACCATTACTTTGTTTGGAATGATGGAACTATGATGGAATAAATACTTTTTATTTGGCAATTCTCTTCGTGCTGGTCCACTTTTGTGTGTTTATCTGATTCCTTGAGGGACCGTGCACGCCTGTCCTACGTGCGTGTAACTTGGATTCGTCCTTCTGTAGGATGCCCACATCATTTGGGGACTTGACTATGCTTCTAGTTTGCAGTCATCTGTGAACTTCATTAGCCAGAGGCCTTCTGTGTTAGCCTGTACTTCAGAGAAGTAGATACCAAACAGGAGAGGTCCCAGGATGGAACCTTGTGGTACTCCACTTGTCACTGCTTTGAGGTCAGATTTGGACTCTGCAACTTTTACAGTGTGGGTTCTGTCAGTGAGCCAGTTAGCAACCCATCTTGTGACGTAGGGATTTATACTTAGTTTGGTGAGTTTAGCTATAATTCCAGAATGGGGGATGGTATCAAAAACCTTGGCGAGGTCAAGATAGGCTGTGTGAACCACCTTACCCTCATCCATGGCTTTGGTGACTGCCTCAAAGAAGTCAATCAGGTTCAGGAAGCATGATCTGCCTTTCACAAACCTGAACTGGGTGGGATCCAGAGTTTGGAGGTTACCAATGTCTTTGTATACGAGTTCCATGATGATACGTTCCATGGCCTTGCAGACCAGGCTCGTCAGGCTAATAGGTCGATAGTTCCCGGGATCAGTGGTGGCTCCCCCTTTGTGGAGTGGGATAACTGTTGCTGTGCACCATTTAGTGGGCACAAAACCTGATGTGAGGCTATTATTGAACATGGTGCTTAAGTGGTTAGACAGTTTGTTCTGAAGTTCATGTAAAAAGCAGCCTGGGATGTTGTCTGGTCCCATGGATGCTGTGTTTTTGGCTTTAGAGCGTGCAGCTTAGGTTAGGTGAGCACATTAGAGACATAAGACATAAAAGGGAAAATAAATTTATTGCCACACATTTTAGTGTTTATCATAATAGTGATGCTTCATTTTTAACAGGAACAGTTTTAGAAAGTGTGAAATGTCTTTGTAATGATGAAAATCCTTTGAAATATAACTTACAATATAAGGAAAGTATTTTTATTTTGAAATACAACACAATAACACCCTGTGGACTGAATAATGAAATAAACTGGAGGTGTCTGCTTTTAAAACTTTTTTGAACATAATTGTTTAATTAATTGCTATGAGTATATATATATATATCCATTCTTTCAGTGAGAATGTATACTCTTGAAAGGTGGTTACACCGAGGCGCTGGAGAATAAAGAATTTGCTTTTGGATTTGACTTTGGTTCCTGTTTTTCGATTCCTGACTTCTGAAGATTTTGCTGTTTTGGTATTGTTTTGGATCAGAGTTGTTTCTATCTGAAGGTGTGTGGAGTGGAGTTTGTGCAAGGTAGTTCACACAGCCTACCTCGATCTGGCCAAGGTATGTGATACAATTCCTCACTCTGGAATCATCAATAAACTCACTAAACTAGGCATTAACCCCTATGTCATAAGGTGGGTTGCAAACTGGCTCACTGATAGAACCCACACTGTGAAAGTAATGGACTCAAAGCCAGACTACCGCCCAGTCACAAGTGGAGTCCCACACGGATCGGTCCTGGGTCCTCTCCTGTTTGGCATCTACTTTTCTGAAGTCCAGGCCAAAACCAAGGTACTCTGGATGATTAAGTTCGCAGATGATTGCAAACTTGGGAGCCATTACTAGCTCTCCAAATGATATTGACATTCTACAGAAAGGTCTCACAGAGACCAATGACTGGTGTCAGAACCATGGCCTTAAGCACAATGCCAAAAAGTGCACTGTCATTCCCTTTGGGAAGAACACGGTATCCATGAATTACCACATCAATGGTAGTCCACTGAACACCAAAGGTGTTATAAGCGATTTGGGAACACAAGTGTAAAGCAACCTCTCCTTTGACAATCACATTGCCACTGTGGCCAGAAAATCCGTCTATGTGGAACATCTCATTTCTAAGGGCTTTGCATCAAGGAAGAAAGAGGTCATTGTCTCTCTCTACTCTTCCCTCATCAGACCAATCATCGAGTACAATGCCCCATTTAGCATGTACCTCACTAGACATATGCAACAACTGGAAAGACCACAAAAATACCTTACCAAGAGGATCCTGGACCTTAAACACTTTCCCTACATGGATGAGATTTTCTCAGCATCATATCACTCACTTAGAGGCAATCTCTGCTTTACCTACAAAGCCATGTCTGACCCAGCACTGTTAGATATGCTACATCTAAAGAAATCCCAATCCCTTCGGGGCACACGCTCCAGAGACCTCAACCTCATTATCACAATCAACAGAACATGCTGGAGGGACAGGTTCCCTATCCAGAGACTGCCCATGCTCTGCAATAGACTTCCCATACATGTCAAACAGAGCACCTTACTGGCACTCTTCAAAAGAAATTTCTACAGTGGCTGGGAAATACAAAGTTCACCCAGGGGATCATTTCAGTAGCCCTGCTTGACAGAGGCACTTGGAAATAATGTTGGGAGGCATGATGCCAAGGAATCCTATGGGCTAGGCTTGTAAAGACTCCAGGGCCATTAGCCTAGTACACACCTATGAACAATCCAGTGGCTGTAGTTTTTATGGATTTTAAAATAGCATTGGTCTTTGTGCTGCATACAGATAGTTGTCAGATAATCTGGGCAACACAGGAGTAGCTGGGTAAAAAGAGGGTTAAACAATATAACTCTGAGAGCTCTATGCTCTGCTGGTTTAAGTTCTTCAAATGTTTTGGTTTTCTAATACCATGACAGGAATGGACCACATTCCTAAATCAGGATACAATTATAGTTAATGAAATTAGTATTGTTTCAGTCTTCAGTGTTAGCCAAGAGTGCTCTTCTCAAAACCTGCAATGTGCCAACAATTGACTCATTCTGTAATTTATATGGATGTACTGGTAGCATATTTAAGTGCAACTGTAAACTCTTTAGTCCTGTTGCTCCAACTACTTTTGGAACTGTCTGGGTATCTTTCTTCCACACTGTTCTCATTTCTCCATGCAAATCCTGATATTTTATGGCTTTAGGTCTTTGGGAAACATCTAATGAAAACAAAATGCTGACAGTGATTTCATATTTAGTGTGGGGATCTCTAGAATCTAGTTTTATAAGTCTAATACATCTCTCTTTCGGCTTCTCCCAGTTAGGGGTCGCCACAGCGGAACTCCTGTCCGCTCATGCTTGGCAGTGGATTTTTACTGTGCCGAGTTGGCAGCCTGATGCCCAACCTTCAAAGAAGGCACCCCCATTCACGCTCGCACCTATCTGCATGTTTTTAGCGTCACTCGACCGCAGAGAGGACATGCAGACTCCACACTGAAGGTACTCCAGCTGAGAATCGAACGGGAGAAACTATTGCTGTGAGGCGACTGATAACCTCTGCACCACCACAGCCTACCATCTATGAAGCTAAAAACAGGTTTTCCTTACTGTGGATGATTTATGGGTAGAAACAACAGTTCCAGATGAAGGACATGGTTAAAAAGCCTGGTGAACTTATGGTTAGTGGATTTTTAACTAAGAAAATAAAAAAAATGAATGCATAAATAAATAAAAATTAAATACATAAATTTATTGAAGTTGTGATATGAAATTGGTGGCTAAGATAACTATGAAAAATGTTAATATGTAGTTGCTGGTAGAAAGCATGATGGGATGTGCATGGCAGGAGTTGCTATCAAATGCAATGTTTATCTCAGTAGTAGCAAGTGGCTACAGTGACAGGAGTACAGGGCAAAGCTTCGCACACACAGGTGTTAGGAGTACAGCTCTGTCAATGGCTCACACAGAGGATAGTTGGCTAGAACTGGGATATATATTGCAGAGTAACCATACCTCTCAATCTTTTAGTGCAATAAATCTGGACAAAGCCAAAAATAATGAAGGGAAAAATCAGGGACACATTTTATATATTGCTGTTATATACATAGAAAGGAGCTAAAGTAACACTTTGTGTTAGCGTGCATTTTCTGAAGGACATGAAATCTAAAACTCAAATGAACATCATTTAGTGATTTCAATCTGGAGTGATCTGGCAGAAAACCACACATTTTATGAGGAACAGCCAAAAATATGAGGCAAAACTCTGGACAGTTGAGAGGTTTGAGTTTAATTGATGTTCACATGTCAGTTGTTAAACGTGTACTTGTACTTTTTTTGTCAGTTTTGCATTCACTTACTTATTTTCGTTTGCAGTTCAGGGCTTTGCCATTTTCATGGTAAAAACACAAATGCTATTCAAACAAGATACATCATCAGTGAAGGAAAAGAGTAAAGAGTTTACAAACCAGACTGCAGTAGGAAAGGGGGGCATGGTTTGCAAACTGAATGTGTTTTAAGGAGGTTAAATAAAACTTAGGAAGGAATGCCTGAACACATTAACTGCACATGCACATGGTGTTAGAAATGGGCTTTAAATTAAGGTGGGGTAGCTTGTATAAATCAAAAATATTGCTGGGGTACCTGCTAGTTAATTTGCCTCATTTCAGGTAACTAGACAAGTGAAAAGATTTCACTACTATTATGTGCAGTAGTACTTGGTTCTCAAAAAATATTTTGCTCTAGTACAACACTTCTATTTTGACTTCTGTCCCTCACAGTTAATAGGATCATAGGGCCATTGAAGATTACTAGGCCATCGACCCAGTTGTCATTTCAAGCCTAGCCGTTTAATCCCAATGTAATACTACAGAAATGTTAGTTAATACCAAAGACTGCATTTAGTAATGGCTGCACATGTCCAAGAGGGCTGTGAGTGCTATTCCTGGTAAGAATTTACAATTCCTCATCCACTCATCCAGTTTCCTTTTGAACAGTGTCACAGAGATGCTCTGTTTCACATAAATAGGTAGCCTATTCCAAAGACACAGCAGTCACTGGGAGAACTGGGAGATACATCTGTCCCACCAGCATGTCCTATTTAAGTTGCAGGCCATATTTAGGTCCCTGGAACGAGTAACCCTAGTCCCGCTCTGTAAGCTAGGTATAAGTCTCCCTTAAGAAGTCTATACAATACAGAGTAAAGTGACAGGGGATTTTAGTCAAGTCTGTGTAAGGCACATGCTGGAGTCCCTTGACCTTCTTTATTAGAAACCTCTGAGGTCTCTCCAATTGGTGCAGGTGCTTTGTACGGTACATGGCGAATGGGGCATTATACTTAATTATGGGCCGGATTAGTGCCGAGTACAGAGGAATTATAACCACTTTTGCTGTTAAGGCGATGCCTTTACTAACCAAGTGTACAACATAGAAAGCCTTCCTTATTAACTTCGACGCATGGTGGTTGAAATTAACATCACGGTCAGCTTGTGATCCCAAGTCCCTTACCACTTATTTATTTATTTGCAGTTGGTTTACCAGGATAGTCCATTGGGCCAATAAGAACCCGTTTTCAATGGAGTCCTGGGGAGAAAAGCTCCAAAACAAAGGTTACAAAAAGATTACAGCAGTTTACAATTTCAATCATTTGTACGTTAAAGACAAAGCTTTAAAACAGTGGTAACAAAAAGATTACAGCAGTTTGCAATTTCAGTCATTTGTGGGTTCAAGGCAAAACAAAGATTAAGCAGTTACAATGCAAGTTTAGGTTTCATTTTATAGAAAACCAAGATTTAAGCAGGTACAATAAAAATTTTTAGGTTAAATTTTGTAGAAAAATAAAGCATTGCTGTAGTAAATATATAGTTTCTTGAGTGGAATAGTAGGATTAGAGAATTATAAAATGTCATTATAGTTGGCTTATTATTTGGTGTCTGGTAATATATGATATAGTTGCCTGTAGGAAATGGAGAATAGGCTATGAGGGGTGGGAGCAGGAGCATTCCCATGAGGATGTTAGATGTGAGTGCAGTGATTTTTTAAAAGCAGGGAGGTTGGTGGTGATATGGATGGAGGGAGGAAGGGAGTTCCATAGGCGTGCCAGGGCAAAGGACAAGAGGTTTTGTCCTGGAGAGTGAAGGGGTTTGTACTGCTCTATTAGGTTTTGGTTATTAGGTCTTAGTAGTCTTTGTGGCAGGTGCATTTTAAAGGCAGAGCTGAGAGAGGGACAGAGGGAGGGATGAAAAATTAGTTTGTGAACAAAAGTGAGCTGAGTATAGGAGAGATAGTTGGGAAGCTCTAGCCAGTTAAGTTTGTGGAGAGATGCACAGTGATGGGTAGATGACTTGTGGCTAGTGGCAAATTCGGCAATTTTATTATAACAAGAGGACAGTTTTGTTTTGAGAGATGATTGTAGGTTTGTTAGGAGAGGGGCACCATAAAGGAGGGAAGGGATGAGAAATGTAGTAGCGAGAGTGAGCTTAGTAGATGTAGTGAGGAATCGATTGTGTCGGTAGAGCATGCCAAGTTTTTGGTGGGTTTTTTATGTTTAGTTGTAGGTGGCTATTGAATTTAAGCTGGTCATCAATCTGGACTCCTAGTAGTTTGGTTTCAGATACCAGTTCAAGAGGTGTGTTATTCTGGCTAGTGATGGGTACTTCATGGGTACTTAGGGTATTGTTGTTGATTTCATAGTGTGAAGGGGCATTGTTTGCACCAAAAGGAATGATGATGCATTTCTTTGCATTCCGTTTGAGACCGTGATGCATTTATACCTTCACCTAGGGGAGTACAGCCATTGGTCTGCATAAGACTCTCCTAGAGTATACTGACATCATTTGGGGGTTCAATAATTGCACCCAGTTTGCAGTCGTCTGCAAACTTGGTCGGCCACAACCCCCTTAGTTTTGACCTGAACTTCTGAGAAATACAAAACAAATAGTAGGGGTCCCAACACTGACCTCTGTGGCACCCCGCTGGTAACAGGTCTGCTGGTTGATGTGGGGTTGCCCACTTTGATAGTGTGTGTCTGGTTTGTAAGCCAGTTGGCAACCCATCTTACAACAAAGAGGTTTACATAAAATTTGCTAAGTGTATCGGTAATGCCTGAGTGTGGATTGTGTCAAAGGCCTTAGTCAAGTCGAGGGATGATGTATGCACTGATCTGCCCTCATCAAGGGCCCTGGTCACGTTTTTGAAAAAATACATCAGATTTAACAGACAGGATATGCCCTTGATTAATCCGAAATGGGTAAGATCCAGGGTTTGAAGGTTGCCTATTTCTTTACTTAGAAGGTCCATAATGATGCACTCCATTTGGTATGTACCTCTCAAGACATCTGCAACAACTGGAAAGGCCGCAGAAATACCTCACTAAAAGAATCACAGACCTAAAGCAGATGCCATATGCTGACCGTCTTAAACTCCAGCTATACTCTGTCGCATATCGTCTACTCTGAGGCAATCTCTGCTTAACATACAAGACCATGTCAAATCCAGAGCTGCTGGGCATGCTACACTTAAAGAAATTCCAATCCCTCAGAGCCACACCCTCCAGGGATCTAAACTTTGTCATCACAATAAACAAAACATGCTGGAGGGATAGGTTCCTGACCCAGACTCCCCAGACTCTGGAATAAACTGCCCATACATGTCAAGTAGAGTGCCTCTTTGGCCCTCTTCAAAAGGAACCTTGATGATTGCATGGGAGAAAGGAAATTCACCCTGGGGATCACTTCAGTCACCCTGCTAGACAGGGGTCCAGGGAAGTAAATAGTGTGGGAAGAAATAGCCAGGGAATTGTTATGGCTAGGCTTGTATAGGCCCTAAGGCTGATAGCCTAGTACCAACCTATGAACCATGGCCTTACAGATGAGGCTGGTCAGACTTATCTGTCTGAAATTTGCTGGGTCTGTTGCTAGGCCACCTTTGTGGAGAGGAATAATGTTGCTGTTCTCCATTCCACAGGAACAAAGCCTGTGTTTAGACTATGATTGAAAAGGGTACTTAAAGGTGATGCTAGTTCATGTTTTAGCCTGTTTAGAAGACAGCCTCAGAGACTGTGTTGTTTATCCTTGGACAAAGCTTTGATGACCTGTTCTTCAGATATGTAAGGTTGGGGGGAAGTTTCGGGTAAGGTTTGTGACAGGTTTAGAAGGGATAGCGGAGTGAAATTTTCACCAAACCTATCCTCTAGCAAGTCTGCCATCTCTGTGGGGTCAGTGAGTGTGATACCATTGGTCACTAGTTCTGTATGTGCTTGGGTCCTACCTTTTAGGTTATGTACGTAGCCGTAAAAGGCCTTATGGCTATCCTTGGCTAGGCTAGCTAAAGTTTTCTCAATGAAGCCCTCAGAGGATTTGATTTGAGTTGTCTTATTTGTCTGTTGAGGTTGAGGAGGGTGCTTTTCCATTGTTGGGGTCTCACCTTTGTTTTCATGGGCAGTAACTTTTTGCATTTACTGAAAAGTTTGTTGATGCTGGATGTCCACCAAGGAGCTTGTTTTTTTACCTGGGACTATGTCTTTCATTCTTTCTGGTACAGCCGAGTCTATACACTTATGCAAGTGATTGTACAGGACTTTAGTGTAGTTACCACTTCCAGCTGGGGGTGGGGCTCGGGATGCATTTATACCTTCACCTAGGGGAGTACAGTTTGCCTTGGTGAAGTTTTT
Source organism: Protopterus annectens (assembly GCF_019279795.1). Taxonomy (NCBI): domain Eukaryota; kingdom Metazoa; phylum Chordata; order Ceratodontiformes; family Protopteridae; genus Protopterus; species Protopterus annectens. Next base: position 158,218,800 of record NC_056730.1, on the reverse strand, counting down.
TAGTGAGTTCTGGTGTTAAGTGTCAGCTTGAAAGTGACTGATTTGTGGTCAGATTTAACTAATGAGGGTACAATAGTTGCAGTAGTACATCTCTTTGACATGATAGTGAGGACCAGATCTAGTACATTTCTTCCTCTTGTCAGGGTATGAGCAATTTGTTCTAAAGCATTTGAGTTAACAAAGTCAAAGAACTTATGCACTAGTGAGTCAGGGCTAGAATAAGTTTCCCAGTTGATGGTGGCATAACTGAAATCCCCCATAACCAGAGTGTTTGGTAATATTTGGATTGTCTCCAGTTTGGTCAAGCAGGCTTTGTGCACATCATGGACCCACAGAGAGAGACCTATAACTGACTACAACCTGAATGGGTGTCTTATCCACCATAACCTGAACTTGGAATAACTCCTTGGAGTTGTCCAGATTAAACAGATGGGAGGTGAATTTATCTCTAATAGAGACAGAAACACCACCTCCTTTAGTACTCACATGTTCATTTTGCAGTCTCCAGGTGTGGAAGGCATTGTAGGCTTGCAAGGCCAGGGTACTCTCTGAGGTCTTGAACCAGGTTTCTGTGACTGCACAGACATCTACAGCTTCTGGTGATAGAAGTGCCAGGGTGTTCAGTTTTTGGTTTAAGTTTCTAGCATTTAGCAGCATGACTCTTACTTTGTTATGACTGGGAAATTTCATGTCAGTAAGTTTGCTTTCAAGACCTTGCCTAAAAAAGGCACTGTGGGGTAAGCAGCCAAAAGCCTAGAGGTGCCAGTTACAAACCATCTCTGGCAAAGCAGCATGAGTTGTCAACCATGGCTTCCCAGGCTGACAAGAACTGGATCCCCTTTGAATGACATAAAAAACTAATCCAATTATTTAAAACAATCATGTTTTGCTTATATTGTGGCATCATTCTAGGTGAAGGTAGCATGCTGGGACATGTACTCAGAGAGCTCAATCATCTCACTCTTCATATAGTCCAGGGAGGTACATCTCAGGTCGATCACTCTAATATGAACTATAAGAGTCATAATGGTACTTGTTGCTGAGAGACCTGAGTGCATGCGTGATCTGATGAGTCTTGGCACTGGACAGGCAGCTGACTGTGACTTTCTCTTTGTCCAGCCTGGTGAGTGGGACATCCATGTGTCTCACTATTGGGTCTCCAATGACAAGAAAATTTGGTTTTTGAGTGTTATGCCCTACAAGCTTGGTAGGTGAGAAACTGGTGTTGCTGTCTGTCATGGGTGCTGTGGGGACTGTGTTAGTTGTAGCAGTTTTGTGTTTGGAGGTCTCTGGTGTGTCAATAGTTTGACAGAACCTCTGTGTATGTTGATTTTTCTGTTAGATGCGTACTGTGTATAAGAGTAGTGGTACTATGTGCATGAGTAGTGGTGGGTGGGTTGACAACCTCTTCCGTGTTATAAGTTCTGAGTGCGAGAGAACATGGATTCAAGATTCTTGGTGTAGATGCATCTCTCGCACTCTGTACTAGAGTGAGTTATTAGCAGGGGGTCGTTGGTGTACATGAGGCAATTGCTACAATGCCTCAAGAGACACAAGTCAACAAGGTTGGCAGGAGAAACAAGGGCGGTACAACTGTCCATAATGTTAGGTTGAAGACTGTTGTCACTAAGGGGGGCTTTTCAGGATCGATCAAGGAGGAGCTCAGTGGATGGATATTTTTGCCTGGAGATTTTTGTTGATAATTTAATAGGTTACGGCTCACTAGCAGTACTTCTTTGACCAGGAAAGTACCAAGGATAAGGACTACATTAGTGAGCTACAGCTTTAACCAAGGGAAAAACTGTTAATCTGTCCGGCTATGGCGAACAATTGCGTGACAGTGCGTAATGCTGCATGACGCGCAAACAATAAGAAACTTGCTTAAATACCAGAAGCTAAAAACTTTAAAAAGATTCAAAAGGACCAATGAGGATGCTTATTCCAAGCCCTTCACTAGACAGGTCCTAATCAGTGCAATCCTCTCACTAGAGGGCAAAAAGGCCCCTTCCAATTCAAGGTTGTCTGAAAAACGTGCTCAGAACAAACAGCCACTACAAATTGGCCAAGATGCAGGAAACCTGTATTTGAACTATGCTACATCTACTAGCTACACCAGTTTTGGTGGTAACCACTACAGAATGTTTAACACAGCAGGAAAAATAGCAGTGAGACACTAAAAAATATTTATAACAGTAGAAAATCAGCAAGAAGACTCTAAAGAATGTTTTAAACAGCTAACAAATCAATTATATTAACACTGCTTAGCGGGAAAACCAGAACTAACAGAACAGATTGCTTTGCAACAGTGAAAAACACCAGCAAATACTTAACAGTGAAAAAAGCAATAAAATTTGATTTAACATGCACAGTAAGGCAGACCACTGCAGTACAACAGTGTAGACTAGTACACAGTATTAAAGTAGGCGGCAGGCAATAAAAAAGTGCAGTAAATGATATAAAAAGCAAAACACAGTCAACTTATGTTTTTTTTTTTTGGAAGCTTAGAAGCCTCTAGTCATCTGGTATCTCAGCTCAGAGATGTGGCTAGTAGTCCACCTATGTTCAGCTTGATACAAAAATGATAAGGTGCTGTAGATGAAGGGGTTATACAATCAACAAAACCAGCGACACCTGCACCATGGCTCTTGGTGGGGAATGATTACTGAGAGAGACATTAAACTTTCACTCTCAGACAACAAATTAGTTGGTGAAAAGACATCTGAGAAACTTAAAGTAGCCCAAGACCTGAAGAAGACAGCAAACACAATGTTCCCTCTTGTATCACTGAATAAAGAAAGAGTACATTTTCCAAGTGTTTTCTTGGCCCAACACATTACAATTTTATGCTGACAAAAAGTGACAGAAAAAGTAATGTAGCCATGCTCTCTTTCCAACTTTGCCGCCATTAGTATCACTTATGTTACAGTTTAGAGTCAGGATGGTGACAATGATGAAAGAAAGGAAAACAGCAAACACTGAGCTGTAATTTCTACTGACTGGACAGCAGATGAAAAAATGGCTTTGTTATTTTCACACAGTGATTGGAAAGTAATTTTGCCAAAGTTACAACAAACGACACACAGAGAAAGCACTACAAACAACATACGAGAGTTTGGCCACAAATATTTTCTTCCTACATTATAAATAATTTATGTTAATGAAGATTCATACAGGTTTATGAAAAAGCACATTGCTACATTTCAAGTGAAACATCTACAGAACACAAAGTCACTCAGAAAATCAGAGATATACCACATGGAAGATTGAAAGCACTTGACGACTTCTTTCAAATGTACTTATCTTAACAGTCATGATTTGAGAGCTGGCTGTGAACCTAAACACAACATTGCTGTCAAATCCTCATATCAAGTATATTTTTAACCTGTCTGTATTATTAAACACCTGATGATGTACATTTTTGACCCACTGTAATCAAGCATCTCACTATTTTTTCAGAGGCAATTTACACACACACACATAAAACCTTCAAATGGAGATTATAAATATTTTTAATTACTGAAAAAGGAAATAATTTTCAGAATTTGGATTCAAAAATAAAATCCATTTCTATTTCAAGCAGAGATTCTCTACAGTCTATTTCTTGACAAGACAGGGCTTTGCTTTACTTTTTTCCCCTAAATTGGTGGGTTTAGGAAGCACAGGTCCAACTATTTCTGAATTAGCTGGAGCCAGCTGAGTGGTTATCCAGAAAGTGCCAGTATAAACACAAAGCAGACTAAACCCACCTTAATAGATTTTATATATTATTAAAGCATGGCTGAGTCATTTCACAACTAAAAATAAAATGGGTATCTTGTGTAAACCTATGGTCTCTGCTCCCTGACATGGAGATGAAATATTATGGTACTTTGAGATACCAGTAAAGTGTAGTTTAACATAAAAATTATACTTAATGGAAAAATAAATACTACTGCTTGTACCACATTTTTAATTATTGCTACAGTTTACAAATTTTACCTGCACTTATTATTTTACTATTTATCTGCTGGGGTCTGTTTACCATGACAGTCCAAATGGGCACTATTTTCAATGAGCACCCAAAAAGAAAAGCTCCAAAAGTAAAAATGTTACATAGGATTGTTAACAAAATAAGTCATATGTTCTTCTTTCGGCTTTTCCCGGTTAGGGGTCGCCACAGCGGAACTCCAGTCCGCTAATGATTGGCAGTAGATTTTTTTACGGGTGCTGAGGTGCCAGCTCAACGCCCAACCTTCAGCGAAGGCATGCCCATTCTACGCATGTCTTTCGAACGCCACTCGATCGTGGGGAAGACATGCAGACTCCACACGGAAGATGCTCCAGCCAAGAATCGAAGGGGAGAACCTCTTGCTGTGAGGCAACAACGCTACCGCTGCACCACTGCAGCTTTGTTAACAAAATAAGTCATATACAAGACTTTAATACACAAAAAGGAACATAAATAGCTAACAGGTTACATATTTAGCTAAACATTGCAAAATACAATGCAAAAGACATTATACTACACAGCTGCATTGTATATGCTCTGTTTACATAAATATGATCTTGTGTTTTTGAAGCCTAGTACTATATAATTAGTTCATAGGTTCATAAGTAGGTACTAGGCTATCGGCCCTAGGGCCCATACAAGCCTAGCCAAAAAATGTACCCTGGCTTTCGCCACCCAAGAAAATTATTTTCCTGTGCCCCTGTCGAGCAGAGCCACAGAAGTGATCCCCGGGGTGAATTTCCCATTTCCCATCCAATCATCAAGATTTTTCTTGAAGAGTGCTAATGAGGAGCTCTGTTTGACATAGATAGGTAGTCTGTTCCAGAGTATGGGAAGTCTCTGGGACAGGAATCTATCCCTCCAGCATGTTCTGTTTATTGTGGTGACAAGGTTAAGGTCCCTAGAGCGTGTAGCTCGGAGGGATTGGGATTTCTTTAAGTGGAGCATGTCCAACAGCTCTGAGTTTGACATAGCTTTGTATGTTAGGCAGAGATCGCCCCTGAGTAGGCGATATGCGATGGAGTAAAGCTGTAGTTTTTTGAGACGGTCTGCATAGGGCATCTGTTTGAGGCCAGTAATCCTCTTTGTGAGGTATTTCTGTGGTCTTTCCAGTAGTTGTAGATGTCTTTTGAGTTACATACCAAAAGGGGCGTTGTACTCTATAATGGGTCTAATGAGTGATGAGTAGAGGGGAACAATGACCTCTTTTTTTCTGGATGATAATCCTTTTGTGATGAGATGAGCCACGTAGAAGGATTTCCTGACCACTGTGGCGATGTGATTAGCAAAGGAGAGATTACTGTCCACCTGTGTCCCAAGGTCTCATCACATTTTCGGCATTAAGTAGACTACCAGCTATGTGGTAGTTCATGGGTACAGATTTTTTACCAAAGGGGATGACAATACACTTTTTGGCATTGAGCTTCAGGCCATGGCTTTGACACCAGGTATCTGTCTCAGTGAGGCCCTTTTGTAGTTTGTCCACATCGTTAGGAGTTTCGATTATGGCTCATAGTTTGCAGTCATCTGCAAACTTTGTTAGCCAAAGACCTTCTGTGTTGGCTGCACTTTAGCGAAGTAGATACCAAACAGGAGAGGACCCAGGACTGAACCCTGTGGTACTCCACTTGTCACTGGTCTGATGTCGGATTTGGAATCTGCTACTTTCACAGTGTGGGTTCTGTCCATGAGCCAGTTGGCAACCCATCTTGTGACATAGGGATTTATACCTAGTTTAGTGAGCTTATCTTTAGTGAGCTTATCTATAATACCAGAGTGGGGGATGGTGTTGAAAGCCTTGGCGAGATCTAGATAAGCTGTGTTTACCATTTTACCCTCATCTATGGCTTTGGTGACTGCTTCAAAGAAGTCAATCAGGTTTAGGAGACATGATCTGCCTTTTACAAATCCAAACTGAGTAGGGTCCAGAGTTTGGAGATTACCAATGTCTTTGTTTATGAGTTCCACGATGATACGTTCCATGGCCTTGCAGACCAGGCTCGTCAGGCTAATGGGGCGGTAGTTCCCGGGGTCCGTTGTGGCTCCCCCTTTGTGGAGTGGGATAACTGTCGCAGTGCGCCATTCAGTGGGTACAAAGCCTGAGGTGAGGCTATGATTGAACATGGTACTTAGGTAGGGTGCCAGTTCATTCTGTAGTTCGTGTAGAACGCAGCCTGGGATATTGTCAGGTCCCATGGATGCTGTGTTCTTGGCTTTGGAGAGTGTGCTTTTTACCTGTGCAGCCGTGATTATAGGAACTTTGCATTCTTCCAGTATAGAGATGGGCCCTCTAGGGGGTGTGAGGGGGGTAAAGTTAGCACTGAATCTATCTGCTAGGATGTTGGCAATATCAGTTGGTGAGAAAAACTGATGAGCAAAACATGTTTTAGTGTAGTGAAGGGTACAGGATTTGATTTACTCTAACTCCATTTGCCTACTGTGCAAATCTGAGCAAGTCACTTAACCACACAATGCTTCAAGGTCACCTCTGAAAATGGACACTTGCTTCCAGTGAGCTTCCCTGGTTAGCAATAGTACATATGTTAAAAAAAGCATATAGATCTACATGTATATATCTATACACATACATATACACACAAACACATATGGAAGAATCCTTAATTGGACATTTTAGTTCATGCTACTCCTTAACCTCGTACTTCATATTTATGCCCATTATCACATACTGTCTTTTGGTTTGGGTCATGGCTAAGAAGGGTCATTTACAGAGCAGTCCACTCATCTAACAAGACAAATAAACAATCAGGTGAGACATATCACTGATCAAGACAAAATACACAATATTTATTTTGTGACGATTTGTGAAACTGCTCCACCAGCAGCACAATACCCCAGTATCTCCCTGTTAAAATTGTGTGTTTTATGCTGACCTCACTTCTGTGTCTGAAAAAAACACAAGCTATATTAACATTTATATGTCTACGACCATCTCCATGTTAAGATCATTAGACAAAAAGAATCTTCCTCAATCACTGTCTAAACTGTTAGTCCTACCTAAAGCTGTTCTCTGCATTTGAAAAGCCATTTTCCCACCAATGGATTTTTCAATTTGCTTCTTGATTAAAAATATAATGTGAAAGTTTACAGTTGCAGTGCACTTTTTCAATACGTCTGCAATATTGCAGATCTCTTATCAAAAAGGGACTTCTAACATTCGCTGTTCTGCTGAGTCATTTCAGTAAATAGTATTTTATATTAATTCTTGTTTCAAACATGGCAATAAACTCTGTAAAGAAGCTTTATTTCATTGTCAGTATGTTGATATCTTTGTAGATAGATACAGATACAAATGATTTTCAATTACGTCTATGCTGAAGTACAAATTATTTTGATAGAAAGAATGCAATATTGCAAGACTACTTGTTTTTCTCCTGTGGGCACAAACATATATTAGCACCAAACAAGAAAGACACATTCTTCAAATTTAAGTTAGAAGTGTGAGTGAAATGCCTATTATCTAAAACAATGTGCACTCCAATTTTAAATCTTTACTAGGTCTGCTGTTAAACTTCAGTAATTTTCATTTGTGTACTGTATATACAAAATACATGTACTGTTCAGACTTGCAGAAGCAAGCATATGCAGCCTCCTGAGATACCAATACAGCACCAATATATGCATATTATACCACTCTAAGTTACGTTCAATTAGTTCTGTCTAGGGAAGGGTACAATATAGCATAAAGAATTACAAAAGCTCTTAAGCATAAAGTGAATCAGTAAGCACCAGCACATCAGCTTCCTATTTTCCTAGATCATGCATTTGGTACTCAAAACAATGGCCAAAGTAAGACATATGAGGAAATAATATGTTTTGCTCGTGACTAAACTGTGCCTTGAGGACCATACAGCAGGAAAAACTTTAGTGTTCATTATGGGCCCTCAGGGCACAACAATATACAACGGAACATACTGTGCTGAACAAATCAGTATTAGATGTAAATAAAATCTGCTGCACTCTATGTTCTGTAGAAACAGCAGCTGATACAAATCATTATCACAGTTAAAACCAGCTTATTTCACAACACAGTTCTGTTAAAAATTACATGAAAGTGGGGTAATTATCACAGTGAATCACACATGAAAAGAGCTTCAAGTGGGTTACGTACCCAGTAATCAAAATGTAGCATACAAATACTTCCAGCAACGGTAATAACATGCTGTCGACCCACAAGGGCCTGGTGTTGTCATGTTGCAGGGTACATACAAAACAATGTAGCTTCTGCACTGTCATACAAAACTGGTGGTGAAATGATATAAACAAGGGCAAGATACATCGGATGCAGGGTGGTTAACATGAATGGAATAAATAAAGGCTTTTCTGTGTTTCATGGGACTACAAGCCATGCAGCTATAAAGTAGATAAGGAAGTCAGAGTCAAGGACATTGGTACTATGATCCAGTTTTCCATACAAGAAATCTGAGTTTACAATATGCTAAATGTTCAAAGCATTTTCAGTACTTACGTGTTATCGCAACCAGATTTGTAACGCTAACTTCTAATGTTTTCTTGAAAGGAGTGAATGGTTGAGTAAGAAGATGTCTGTCGACTCCTAATTACCTTTGCATTGATAGGTTTTGCCAGTTAAACATGAGCAGAAAGAAGAAAAGGAAGCTGGACTTTGGCAGCCAACTGTGAGGGACAGATATTTCTTCATGCGTGCATTTCTTTTTTAAAGACAGCGCGTAGAAACATGTGCCCTATTACAATGACCACAGATTCAGGGCGACTGTGATCCTCTTATGTGTTTTAAACAGGATCTGGAAAGTCAAGCTCCTTCTTAAAGCACCTGTTTTTGTGAAAGTGTACAAAGAGTACGGGGTACTTTCCTAATAGTATCTGTGACGTCTGTTGAACACCAATAATGTGGCTTTTCCGGGTTTTTTTTTTTTCTTTTCTGTTTGGCGGACCGAGCAGCTCAGTCTTCAGATTATTAGCCTCCAGTCTGGAATCCTGCTTTCTTTCTGTTGTGTAAAGCACTCTGAACGGTACGTTAACATCACTCTTACACACAGCTATCCCGTCGAGGAGGAGGATTTCACTGTTGCTTTCTGTTTCAGTGTGAAAGTGATGAGATGCTGTGGAAAACTGAAGTTAAATTACCATTCTGATTCGTTTACAACAGCAGAAAGCAGAAGTGCAGACTTGAGGCTAATATCTGAAGACTGAACTGCTCGCTGAATTCACCAATTGGCTTCTTTAAAGCACGCTACCCACAAATCCTAAAACTATAACCTTTAATCGTCATATAAACCCACCACCAATATCCTAGAAGACTTTTTAACAGTTCGCCCTTCCTGATCACACTCATTTGTTGTAGTTTTAGTAAAAGAGAAAAAAGTATACCATGTGGGAAAATCTGGTTGCGATATCACGTAAGTACTGCATTTTCTAACCAAGAGAATCAAAAGGATATCTCGCTGTACACAGATTCCCTACTAGTACATGAAATGCGGGCAGTGTACAGAAGAGAGCGTTCACTGACGGATGCTGGAGATCAGAATGAGAAAAATTCTAAAGGGCAAAACAAAACACATAACCTGTTAGACAAGTGAAGGACAATGCATGTTTTAACATACTAAAACAAGAATTGTCATCCACAGTATGTCTATATAACTGCTAAATCATTGCAAATGTTCCATTCTGAATTGCATCGATATGTAATTCAAGTAGCTTATAAACAAAGTACTTCAGTATCTTAACTCTAGAATTCAAAACTCTCTTGTTCCTTACCCCAGTATTAAGTCACAAGTTATTCCAAAAGTTTCCAGAATGGCACACTTGTTGCAGACATGTTCAGAATAAACTTGGACATATCCTGCTTGTAACCTAGAACTTGTAAGTCCCTACATTTGACACTGATGCAAGTCAAAATGGAATATGTTGGAGGCAGCTGTACTACCACTTTCTCATAATTTGGTTTCCACCTTCTGAAGTTAAAACCCGACTCATTTTTCTCAGCTCTGCAATTTTCATTTTACAATTATTTTTGTTCAAAACAAGGATACAAGGCTATACTGCTCAGTGTATTCAGTAAATCGGACTCCTACCATACTCGCCTGGGGAGTTTACCAAAACTAGTATAACATCAGTGATGTTAACATCTCCATCTCTCTCACTGATGCACACAAAAACTCTCTGCAACATCTCAGAAGCTAACAAAATACCAAATACGAATATCTGTCTTTCCACAGGCATATTAAGTGTAGAGAGCCTAAAACTTCCCCATCAAGTTTAATTTACCATAATCTGTGATTAGCATCAAGTACAGAGAAAATGTTTTATAAATGGTATGGCAGAAAACTTGGGGCACAGTAGGAAATCATCTTCTTTGCAGATTAAGGTTTTGTCAGTACTAACATGTACATAATCTGTCAGGCTTCACCACAATAACCATACTATTCACCTACTGAGCAGACTCATTCAATTTCTTAATCATACCCATACTGCCCATGCTGTGGAAATTCCTACACGTTCAACCTCTCAACTGCTACTGGAACCTTCCATGGAGCACTGCAAAAATGACAAAATGTCAGAATCATTCTGGATGTATGGCCTACTGCCAAAAAGCCCAAACTGTCATGAAGCAAAACCTCGCTCTCTGCAAGCACATCTTGAAACTAAACCACACCAAGCAACTGCCAAGTGAAACAACCCAATATTGTTGGAACATCTACAGCAGCTCTCTGGAAATAAGCCTTGCATTTGGTATTCTCATATTCACATGTAAACAATTTCTATCTAGGGGCCTGCATAAATAAGCAGTTTGCACAACTAAGGATTTAACATCCACTCTTACAGATCAATGCTTCCGATGTTTGACAAGTCATTACATTAATTTCTGCCCCATTATCTAGTTTATGTATCAAATTTATTTTTGTGCTTCTTGACCCACATTTTTGACATATCTTCTTTCTTCAACTTCTCTGTCACATTTCTTTAGGACTTTCTGTCTCACAAAACTTACTGCACCTACACTAAAATCTTTTTCATGGCTGTGCTCCGCCACATATTATTTTCAGCTGCAGCTTAATTTCTCACATTCTGCACACAATTATAAAGTTTCAAAAAACACTGAGTGTGATTTACTTCTGTTAAGCATTTGTATAAAACCTTCATGACCCCTGGGTTCTTTCAAATGGAATTCTTGCCATAGCTCTCAACTTCTTAGAACAAGAAATCTGGATGAAGCCATAAATAATGGGGGTCAAAGGTCCAGAAATAGGGACAATTTTTAAATATTGGTCTTACAAACTTAGAAAGTTGATAGAATAACACATTTTGCATTAGCAAGCATTTTCTGAAAGGTTTGAAGTCTGAATCTCAAATGTCTGTCATTATTTTCTGACTTCAGTCCTCAAAGGTTTGGCAATAATTTGCCAGAAAAAAAACACAATTTTATGAGTAAAAGGCTAAAAATATGAGGAAAAAATCAGGACATTCTGCAAAAATTTGTACAGCTGAGAGGTATCTGGAGATTTATATTCCCTGCTTCAGGAAAGATATTCCATAGAGCACAGAAAAATTAATATTAATCAAAGGGTAACTAGTTTTCAGCTTCTGTTGTAGTAATGTTGTCCACCTACTCTCCCACCCCACCCCCATCTTACATTCAAAGAAGGTTAACTGCTTATGGTCAAACTCCAGCCAGGGTGTTTTTCTGACTATACCTGATTATTAGCCTCACACAAATGATCAAGCTTTCTTCTGCTTTATGCCATAACTTGGGATCAACAATTGGTTCATGTGAGAAAAGCTCCTGAATTAAAACTTTTAAGAGGAAACCTCAAGAAGAACGAACTGCTAATGTTAAAGATCATGTGCAACTAGAACACATAACTCATCACCAAGTTCCACCTCACATATGTTTGCTCTGTGTTCCTATTACTCTCATAATGCATATATATGCATAAATGTATTATCTAATAAGTGTTTGCACACGTGTGTGTACTTTTGTTTAATGATTGTAAATGCATACATACATGCACACACAGCAATGTGTGTGTACTACAGCAACAGACATGCACATATATCAATGTAGGAATGCATTTGTGTGTGTGCATCTATATCTATCTATCTATATACATATATATATATATATATATATATACACATACATATACACACATATATATAGATACATACATACACATCTATTTCTCTATATATAGAGAGAGGTAGTTGTGCAGAGTGTCACATGTACATATTAATGACTATTTTTTCCTGGCCTTGACTATCTCCTTAACAGAATTGTATAATTACTCATTTATGACCCTTTAGCTTCCCTGCCTAGGAAGAGTCATAATTCTTGCTAAACAAGGGTAGAATCAATTGTATTTTCACATCCTATGTAGAACTGTAATACTTCAAGTGGAATGAAGTTAAAACTTCATTTACAAACTCCACATACTTTTGTATACATCTAAATGAAAATGTCAAGTCTGCATTACTTCATGCCACTAGATAATTCAAAGGGCTGACTTGGGTGCAGCTCAGATAGCTGACTGAAAAAATGACACCTTTACTCTTGAGTGCATCAACTTTTGGCTGTTTTGTGAAATACGAATTCTCTGAAAAAGTTAACCAAAATCCCTGGCAAGTTCCTTCATTCCAAAAGGTATCTTCTCCTTCTTAATTTAAATAATGTTAGGTCCATTCTTTCTTTTGTAGTCCATTGTGTGTTTGCAAATGGACTTCTTGTTACCTACACCAATAAAAGCTAGACTGTATTCATATTTTCTTCTACTTCTAACAGCTGTTTTGAAACTTCTGATGTTACATTTGTACTGATTTTTTTTTTATTTCAAGTTTGGCATTTTTTACTTTCCTCCAAATGTTCATTTTGGTCTTTGCTAGTTTGTCTTGCTACCTGTTCCAACAGGGTGCTTTACCACTACTCATAACCATCACAGCTGCTTTTGTTGGGATGCATTTGTCAATTAGGTCATGGAGTCTTCCATAAAACAACCTCTAATATTTTATTTTATTTTACACTTGTTTACTGGGATACTCCAACTGGACACATGGCCTTTTTCAGGGAAGGCCTGGTGAGAAAAGCTCCACATAGAACAAACAGTAGAATGATGGAAATACAGAGTATATAGAGATATAATAATATGGGCATCAGGATTATTACAGGATAATTTAGACAGCATGTATGTAATATTCATGAATTTTCAAATTAGTATAACAGCCATTACAGTGTTGTAAAGACAGATACTCCATTTTTCAATCTGGCATTCAATAACTACATATCATAGACATTCCATTATGCAAGAGAACATTTCATGATTACCCATTTTCCAATACAGGTCACAGGAGAATTGCCACTCCACGTTTATGGATAGTTCAGAGTGATGAACGTAAATAGTGTGGCAGAGAAATAAGATGAGATCGTGGTCAGTGATGTAGTCAGAAGTCTATAAGACAATAAGTAGTAGTGGAAAGGTCAGAGATGGACACACAGAGAAAGAGATGTTACTCCGGGGAAGAGCAAGGACACAGCCTTTTGTTTAATAGGTAGGTTTTCAGACTTGTTTTAAATTGGGCTAGGGCTGTTATACTGGTAATGTTATCAGGAAGTACATTCCAGACTTTATCATATAATTTGAAAAGAGGGAGTCTCCTGCTTGGTTTTTGGCTGTAGTGATTTTTATGTGATGTTTATTAGTGGAGCGTAGGGTTCTGTTAGTGGTATAAGTCTGAAGAAGTGTTTGTAGTACTGGTATTTTCTCATGTTTGAAGAGGAGTTTGTGGGCCATGGTTAACTAAATGTACTGTAGGCAGGGTTGCCAGACGTCCCCATTTGGGCGGGACTGTCCCGAGATCAGCAGCCTGATCCTGAGTCCCGCCCTGCCGGTTTAAATCCCGACCAGCCTCCGTTTTGTTTGTTTTTTTTTTTTTATTGTCCCGTATACCTGGCATACGGGCCAATCAAAAATTGCTAAACACGGAGCTTCTTGTGTTCCGCATTAAACACGAGAAGCTCCGAGTTTAGCGATTTCTGATAGGCCCATATGCCGGTATATGGGCCAATCAGAAATCGCTAAACACGGAGCTACTTGTGAATGCGGAACTGCAATGCATTAAACACGAGAAGCTCCGTGTTTAGTGCAGAGCTACTGAGCGAGCTCAGTTCTTTAATGTGGAACTGTGTTCCGCTTTAAATACCTTTTTTTGCCGTGAGAGACCTTTTTTTTTTTTGTCCCTGACTGTAGGAGTTGGGGAGCTCAAGCCAGTTAAGTTGATTGAGTGCAAGGCAATGATGGGATTTGGCTGGTGAGTTTTCGGCATATCTGGCTACTTTGTTGCAACACGATTCAAGTATTAGTACTTCAGATTTTTGTAGGTTAGTGAATATGGGAGCTGCATACAGCAGTGTGGAAATTATGTGGATTTGGGCAATGGCTATCGTATTATGCTTAGTAAAGTAGTGTTTATTTCTGTATAGTGTTCCCAGCTTTTTATGAACTTTTTTCACTGAGAAATGTGAATATCAAACTTGAGTTTGCTGTCAATTTCAACTCCTAAAAGTTTGGTGAGAGGGAATGCTGTTATGATGGTATTATTTACTGAGGAGATAGTAAATGAATTAGTGGATAAGGCAATTTTAGTAGGATGGAAGATCATAAGTTTAGCTTTCTTAGGGTTTAATATTAGTTGGGCATCAGTGAGCCAGGACTTGATTGCAAGAAAGGATTCTTGAGTTAAGTGCTGAAGCTCAGGAATTGAGGGAGCAGTACACATCACTGTCTAGTCATCAGAATACTGAATGAGAAACATGAGGGGTTGAGAAGTGGAGGTATTTGTAAATATTGCGAATAGATGTGGGCCTAATATACAGCCCTGTGGACTCCTAATGTTACTGGCAAAAGGGAGGATAGGGTGTGTTGCCAAGAAACTGCTTGCTGGCATTCAGTAAGATAATTCTGGAACCAGTTAAGTGTAGCACTGCAAAATTTTAGATCTGAGAGAACTATGAGAAGTTTAGGATGAGAAACCATATCAAAGGCTTTTGATAAGTCAAGGAAGATACATAGTTATTTTTGTTTCTATGGAAACTGACAGTGTTAGTAAATGACAGTGGAGCGGCAGAAGTGCCATGGAATTGTCGGAAACCATATTGAGTGTTAGAAGTTTGTTAGTATGCAGATATTGAGTAACTTGCAAGTGAAAGAATCTCTCTAGAATTTTAGATTGTGGTGATAATACTGCGATAGGGCAATAATTAGAGAACTCTGTTGATGGGACACCTTTATGTAGGGGTATAATATATGATGTTTTCCAAATAGGAGGGACTTGCTGTTTGGCTATGGCTCTGTTGATTAATACTGATACAGAATAGGCTATTCCATCTGCTGTTAGTTTTAGATACTCAGCAGGTAAGTTGTCTGCTGCTAGTGTAGTGGGCTTTAATTTTCTCAATAATGTTCTAATTATGTTAGTGGCTACAGATTTAATGTTCGGTGGGGAAATGGCACTTTTGTTGGTTGAGGGAGTTTGTTTGTTTGTCAGTGCTAAGATGGTTTCAGTAAAGTATTTGTTAAATGGAGTAGCAATATTGTCTGAGTTATTGGCAGTGGTGGGAGTGGATGTACCAATTTTGCCTGGTAGAAGAATATTGTTTATTGCTGATCAGAATTTTGGTGGATTATTACAGTGTTTTGATTGGATTTCAGTGTAGTAATTTATTTTCTCTTGTTTGACTTGTTTCTTTGCTTTATTTCTAAGTTCCTGGTAAGTCTGAAGAGTGGGTCATGATCTTGTTTTATTCCACGTTGCTCAGGCCTTATCTCTAGATTTAAGTAGAGATTTTGTTTCTTTTGTTAACCATGGGGCATAGCTTGATTTAACACAAATTTGTCTGTAGGGAGCTTGAGAGTTTAGTATGGCAAGGAAGGTGGAGTTGAAATAGTCTACTGCCTCTTGAAGAGGTAGCTGTTTCAATGGTGTCCAATTGCAATGTTTGAGAATGTCTATAAGTTTGCTTAGGTTCAGGTGTTTTTTGTTTCTTATTTGTATATATGTGGTAGGTTTAGCTGGACTAGTTCGTTTCCTAATTACGCAAGTTGGGATATGATCACTGTGACTATCTGGTAGACAGCCAGAGTAGGAATATAGATCTGGCCTACTTGTTAAAATCCAGTCTAGAATGCAGTATTTGTTACAGGGCTTGTGGGTGATTAGATGAGTTGCTTGTAGCCGTACAGATTGATGGCAGTTTTGCGGTTTGGTGAGGTGCAACGTAACCAATCAATGTTAAGGTACCCATAATGATTGCTTCTTGAGGTAGGGATTTGCTACACCAATGCAGTAGATTTTCTATTATCTGGGTATTGTACCCTGAAGGCAGATAGATACCTATTATGTATACATGCTTTTTGGGGTTAATGTTTATTTTGGCAAATACAACTTCTGCATTTTTAGGGTCCAGAGTTTTTTCATCTAGCATTTCTATTGAGAGGTGTTTTTTATAGATTAGGGCTACGCCTCCTCCTCTCTTCCTTATTCTGTCTGTACGAATTATATCATAACCTGGTGGTAGTACTTCATTACTGGGGGTGTTAGGGTTGAGTCATGTTTCGGTAAGAAGTACAATATCAGGGGAGTAAAGGGAGAGATTGGTATGTAGCTCATGGATTTTATTGTTGACATTCGTCTATGCTATTTGCACAGAACCGATACCTTCACTTACAGTCCTAAACTTCTTGATTATTTTTCAAAGTTACCAGCAAAGTACCATTTCTCATTAACATTTTGAGAGTTTGAGGATGTGCTGTGTGGAGTCAACTGAAAAGAAATAATGTTATGGTCCAACTTATCAAAGTTTCCTGTAGCTGAAAATGTTATCACTTCTGTAAATGGTACATTTAATATTACATTTCAGAGCAGCATCTTCTCTAGAAAGGAATTGTATGTGTTGTGTCAGCAATAGTTTGTTGATTGTACCAATAATAGAACCTCAGTACTTACTCAATATGCAAATATGCCAACAAAAAAGACAAACTTAAGACTCCTGCTATAATTACAGGAAAAGTTTCCCAAACATTCACTCAATGCATCAAAAGCTTTGTAGAATCAATATTGTGTCATATTTGGACTTTAGTATAGAGCCATGATGCACAGTGGAATATTGTTTATCATAACATATTCTGATATAATTTCTGCATCAACAGAATATGCAACCTACAGCAAAATTCACCTTGCTCCATCAAGATGAATCTCTTTCAGGTTTAAGACAGATTCAAACATCAAAAAACTTACAGGACCTCTCCCCATCACAGACTGTTTTTTCATATTAAACTTAAGTAACCCTAAAATTGCAGCAGATGCTCTCACCAGTATGCTCTGATCCCTCCAAGACAATTTTTCACCATAATTTCTTAACTGTACAAACCAAAAAGAAATCATCTGCTAATGCCTGCATTGAAATCCATTTAATTTAAAAACGTAGGGATGATACATAGCAGGACATGGAAAAATAATCCCTTCCTTAGCAATAGGCAACAATATATACAACTCAAAAATCTCATAAAACAAACAATATGACAAAAAAAATCAACATATGAACACAATTCAAAAATTCTTAGCTAAAATAGAGTGTCCTGGAAAAAAGTGAATCATATCACAGGAAAAGGATATTCAAACAGCAACACCCACATTTTCTTTCTCTGAATTCTCCAATTTACCCTTCATCTCAAACACTCATACTGACCCCCAATACCCCAAACCACCTCTCTACAGTTTTCAGTTTTATTTTAAGCAAGTCAAAACAAGAGGTTTAATACTTCTTCTGCAACAAATAAAAAATGACTCCCCCACCAGGCTTAGACAGCCTCTATCCTGGGTTCATATACCACTGCAGGGAATACTCATAACCCCTTGCAACACATCTTCAATCTCTCTTTGCTTAACACAAACTATCATGCCAAATATTCCAAAGGAATCTAACCCCATCAAAGCTTTCCAATACTGTACAATCTTTATCCTTCCTACTCAAAGCAAATGGTTTCAAAGAAAATGATTTATGTTCAACACAACCAATACATCACTATCTATAACCTCCTCTCCCATAAAAAAATGTTCCAATCTGGCTGGATCACACTCACAGCCTTAACGACCTAACCAATGAAGTACTACTAGCTGTTGAGAGAGGCCAACTCACTTGAATTTCTTTATCAACCTTACAAAAGCATTTGATGTTGATAACCATTAACACCTTCCTCTATCACTTACTACAAATAGGCACAAGTCCCGTTTCCTTACCATGGTTTCAAAACTGCTTCACCAGTTGCCACTTCTCCATCAGAATTCAAACTCAAATTCCCAATCAGCCTCCCCAAAAAATGAGTACCACAAGATTCTATACTTGCTCTATTGCTATTTTCTATTTTTGTATATAAACCGTGCCTTTATCATAATTCATCTTCCCCACCTACTCTGCACAGATGAGTCAGTACCATTTTTCATGAGGAACCCAGTACCCAACCTCCAAAGTTACTGGTGAGCAGACCTCCTAGTTGTAATTCTCTGGATCTCCTACAAAAAAAAATCTCCTTAATTCCAACAAAATCAAAACTATGATTTCCAGCAGCAAACAGCAACTTACAACACTAAACTCTTTGCATATCTACAATCACAACAATACCCCATAGAAAACATTATCTCTTTTAAATACCTTTGTTCTTGGCTTGACCCTCCCTTAACTTCTCGCTCCACCTCAACTACATAAGGAAAAAGCTCAATTCACTCCTATTTTAGGCCAAAGAGATCTCCACCGGTCTTACTAAACTATCCAAGACAGCCATAGGCAAAGGCATTCTGCTCTCCCACCATGAACATGGCCTTCCTCCTCATAGCCTCAGCATCAAAAATGAACTTCAAACATAAACATTCAAATTTGTAAATTACCCATTCTCCTTAAAATGAACACCACTGTAAAAGATAAACATATGGCCCCCTGTTCAACAATGGGTTGACCTTCTAGTCTAACTGACCCTCTCTCACCCAGCAGGTAAATTAGTCAACCTTTATCTTACAACCTCAGAAATCACAACCACTCTGCCTCCACACTGCAAACCCCAAAACTAAACTTCATTGTACAGATCTCTGCGTCAATAAACTAGATCCAACATTCTGGAAAACTATTTCCCCACAAATAAAAGACACCTCATATCACCCTAAACTTAGGGTTCATCTAAAAGCCCACCTCTTCTCATCATCCAAATTTTACCACCTCTCATCCAACCATTATCACCTAACCTGAGCTACATAATTTTCTTTCTCCTACTAACAGCCTTACTGTCCCTCATATTGCATGTTCTGTTGGTTTACTATCAAAATTTCGAACCGCACTCCGTCGACTGTACAATCGTCGAACACGGAAGTTCGAAAACGGGAATGTCGAAGTCAAAAAAACAATCTAGGAATGGGTTTTAACATGGGTCGAGGTAGGGGAGATGTTTGTAGTTCGGAATAATACTGAACACCTCTACCTCGACCCATGTTAAAACCCATTCCTAGATTGTTTTTTTGACTTCGACATTCCCGTTTTCGAACTTCCGTGTTCGACGATAGTACAGTCGACGGAGTACGGTTCGAAATTTTGATAGTAAACCGTTCTGTTGCACCAATATACAATTCTCACTCACATTATCTTTGCTCAACATAACTTTTCCTTCCTAGTACTCACAAACTTTGTCTAATTTGCTTCACTCCACTCAACTATCCTATCATTCCTATTTAGACAACACATATCTGTAATTATCACACAGACACTTCATTTTCTAAGTGAGACTTGTCTTTATAGGTATAATAGGTCTCTAGAGATACTTACTAGGCTACTGATCTGTGAAGATCTTATGTAGGCTAGCCTTACATTCTTATGGTAGTTTTTAGACCTTATATTTTGCATATGAAAAACACAGAAGCGGGCAAAACAAGGAAATGTTGGGACATTTACTTGTTTATTTATTGACATTCGATTATCGGGAAGGTCCGAATGCGCAGAAGTCTATTTTCAGAGGAGGCCCAGGGGGAAAAATCTCCAAATTATTGCAAAACATTTTAAGAAGAATTATTTTAGTGTTTTCAAAAATAAATCAAAAACATCTGCAGTTTAAATAATCATTGCAAATTAGACATAGTACAAATTCATTGAGTAAAAATCAATACAAGGTATATGACAATCAACCCCTCACTAACACTCCAAGAGAAACCTTGATGAGTGGATGGGTAACAGAAAATACACCCCTGGGATCACTTAAGTCTCTCTGCTTGACAGAGGATCAGGTAATTAATCAATGGGGTGGCGAAAGCAGACACACTCTGGCTAGGCTTATAAATGCCCTCGGGCAGATAGCCTAGTACCTACCTATGAACCTATTTAATATTTACGGAAATTTTAGACAGTTTGTAGAGAAATTAATTTAGTCTAATACAAATAGGAGTTGTAATATGAAGTGAGGGAAAAACAGGCTTATGGTATATTTAAAGAGAAAGTCAGGGAAAGGAATTAGACAGCAGTAAGGAAGTAAGTGAAGAAGGGACAGTAAGGAGGTATAAGGAATGAAAACTTACTTGTTCACATTCAGGGTTTTAGTTTATCCTAGTTTTCAGCAAGAACAGAGCTATATTTTAGCTAGGAAGTCTTTCAGAGTGGTTTTGAAGGATGGGAGGGATGGTACAGACCTGATGGATACAGATAAGGAGTTCCAGGCCTTAGCAGCCTTGTATGAGTATAGACAATGCCCAGCAGATTTGCTAGGTTTGTAGACAGATAGGAGTTTTTGGTCACTGGATCGCAATGACCAACTGGGAACTTACTTATGTAGAATGTTGCTTGACAAGCAGATGGATGCAGCATAATTTTATATGCTGTAAGAAGTTGTGCATATGTTTGTTTATGAGGAAGTTCTAAACAATGTAGGATTTTCAGTGGTGCACAGTGGTGGGTTCTGAAAGGGGTATGTGCTGTAAATTTAGCAACTTTGTTATATCATTGTTCAAGTTTTAATTTTTGTGAAACCTGGAGGTTAGAAAGGATGAGAGTGTTACAAAGAAGTGTGGGGAAGAGATAAGTAGTGGCAAGTGTAGTTTTAGTTGCTTCAGTGAGAGTTTTGGCTCTGTAAACCATCTCTAGTTTTTCATTAGTTTTTCTTGTGAAATTTTGTATATGCTGGTCAAATGCAGGATTATCATCCACTATCACCCTAATACTTTGCTATGAGATGGAACTTCAATGGTTGTGTTATCAAGAGAGGACTTCAAATTTAGTTTTTCATGACAAAGGGAATTGGGGGAAAAAAGCAGCACTTTGGTCTTTTTTAGATTAAGCATACGTTGTGAGTTAGGAAGCCATGTTTCAGTGGCTGTTAAAGCTTCCTGAGTAATTTTTTGGAGATGTACCATGTTAACAGATGTGCAAATGAGAGTGGAATCATCTATGCATTGTAGCAGAGTGGCTTGTTGTGTGGAAGTATAGAGGGTGTTGGTGACCAAGGAGAGAGCCTTGTGGTACATCAGTGGTGAATGGGAGGTAAGAAGAGAGCGAGGAGTGTCATTTTACTGACACCTATTGGACAGGTACTTTTTGAAAGGCACGAGTCAGAGCTGGATGTGGCAGAGTTAAAGATGTTAAGATTTGCACTGGGTGTAACAAGGGTGGACAGGATTAGGAATAAGTATATTACACGGTCAGCCCAGGTTGGAAGGTTTGGAGAGAAAGCCAGAGAGGCAAGATTATGTTGGTTTGGACATGTGCTGAGGGGGGATGCAGAGTATATTGGGAAAAAGATGCTAAGGATGAAGCTCCCAGGTAACAGGAAAAGAGGAAGGCCTAAGATAAGGTTTATGGATGTGGTGAGAGAGGACATGCAGGTAGTTGGTGTGACAGAGCAAGATACAGAGGACAGGAAGAAATGGAAACAGATGATCCGCTGTGGCAACCCCTAACGGGAGCAGCCAAAAGAAGAAGGGTGGGCTGAGAGAGATCTAGTGAGGACATTTGAAGCAGAAGTTTTCTGTGGCAAACTGTGTCGAAAGCTTTAGACAAGTCTAGAAATAAGGAAGAGACTAGTTTGCCATTATCTCTAGCTTTACTGACAGTATCTATACAAGTTAGAAGGGCAGTGCTAGTACTATGGGAAGGACGGAAACCATGCTGTGTAGAGGATAGGAGCTCTTCCTGCAGGAGATAGTCTGGCAATTATTTTTGAATACATTTTTCAAGTATTTTGACGAGGGGAGATAAGATTGCTATAATAGGTCTAAAGTTATCCATGTCTGTTGAATTTTCTCCTTTGTGGACAGGGATAATGTGTGATTTGTTTCCAGAGAAATGGAATCTGGGATTCCTGCACTGACTTATTTATAAGGATTGAGACAGGACCGGCAACGCTATTGGCTGCTACATTTAAGTACTTGGAAGGTCATCAGCTGAAGAAGAGCACAGTTAAAGTTTAAGCGTAGATTTATACAGGATGTAGTTACAGGTTGAAAGGTGAAAGTGGACGTGGCAATATGTGGCTGTTGGGCAAAGTTGGGGATTAGATGTTGAGGAATCCTTGGTTACAGCTGCTATACTATCTACAAAATAAGAGTTGAACTGTATTGCAGTTCTGACTGGTGAGTTCACAGGGGAGAGGTTTGTGCTGAATTTTTGGCTAGGATGTAAGATTTTTTTACTGGATGTCCAACATTTTTAGGGATGTGTTTTGTTTTATTCTGAAAGTTATTATAGTATAGTTTTTTTGTCTTCATTTATATGCTTTTTAGTATAACTGCGAAGCATTTTGAAGTTTAAGATATTGAGGTGTTTTATATGTTTGCCATTCTTTCCATGCTTTTTCTCTAACCTGTATTAGAATATGACTCTTTTGGATAGCCAAACTGCATTATTTGTTTTCAGTCTCTTCTTTCTAGGAGGTGCAAGGCTATTTAGGATATTTAGAAAAGTTGTACTGAATTCAGTTACAGCATTGTCTAAGTGCAGGATTTTTAGGAAGTTCCAGTTAATAGATGATAGTGTAGTAATGAACATTTCTGAGTTAAACTTCGTAAGGTTAGGTGTTGTTTTATAAATATGCTGTTAAACTGGGTGTGTAAGATCTCTAGTCATATAGATTAGGAGAGAATCACAGACACTGACATGAATGTTCTCCAGGAGGGGCTGACACAGACAAACAACTGGTGTCAGAGCCATTGACTAAAACTAAATGCCAAGAAATGCATAATAGTATCCTTTGGGAAGTTATCCATCCCTGTTAACTATCATATTGACAACACACCACTTAGAGTTGATGCAGTAGTCAGGGACTTAGGAACACACATAGATAGCAATCTAGCCTTTGACCATCACGTGTCTACAGCGCCAAGGAAATCATTCTATGTTGGGTAACTTATAAACAAAGGTATGGCATCTAAGTCCACAGAAGTCATTGTTCCACTGTATTCGGCATTCATCTACTGCTAGACTGAAGGACAGGAAACTTAAGAAATGATGATGCTTTATACATTTTATATATGCTATTTAAAAATGTTTCTTTAAATAATTTATGTTCTATGACTGGTTCATTTGAATGTGTGATGTTATAAAAGGAAGTGATGTATGTTTCTAGTAAGGTCTGATGAAGCAATTTTTAATTGTGAAAGCATTTACCTTTTACTGTTTATTAAAAGTGGATTGACTTTTTAATACATGCCTCCCTGCTTTTCTGCTGTGCTTTGCCAATTTTATAGTTTTTTGGATTTATTTATAATTGTTTATTTTGTGGAAAGCAATAAGATGTGCCAAACTGAATTTTGGTGCTGATTTGCTGTAAGGAGAAATGTGGCATGTACTGGGACATATTAAAGCAATACCACCACCCTTCCTCTTTTTACGGTCATTATGGACAGCACTGTAGTCAGGAGGTATAACTTTGGAAACAGTTACAGTGAGATCATCAGATTTACATTGGGTAATCCAGGCATTTAGTTTTGCAGTTTTATTTCTTATACTTCTAACATTTATTGCAGCAAAAAAGTAGATCACCAGGGTTGGACAACAGCTGTTGTTGGGTTAAAGTAGTATGTGTAGGACAGAATTATCTTTGTGTTTATTGTGATAGGTGAGGCTATGATTAGGGTACATCTCCTCCTAGAAGGATTTTAGCATATTAGGGAATTATGCATACTTGTTTTATGGACAGAATTCTTGCAATTAATTTTGTTTTAAAAATAGTCCAGTAGCACAAAAGCAAGAACGGACAACTGACCATAGGTTCCACTATTTATTATAACAAGAAAATGGTAAGCACTTTCGGCTGTGTTACTCCAGCCTTCATCAGACAAATTCAAAATGCTGCTTATGCCAATTTATAATACTACTGATGCAATCAATAATCCAATAAACCAATTCATTATTCAATCAAATGCTTATTCAATCAAATGCTAATACAATATATATAGAAACTCACACCCCTGTCGATCGAATAATTGTACTAAATCCTTGTGCAAAGCACTGTGCTCCTTCAAGCCTGTAGGATATTTCCAATATCTGAGCCCTTTAGGCACTTGTTGCTTTTTTATACACTCATTGAAATAAACATTTTCATGAACAAGTTTTCGATACCTCCATACCAGATCATGAAATTCATCCAGCATGGTAAAAAAACTTGGAGCGCTATTTCTGAAGGCATTTTTATTCATTATAGGTTTCAAAATATATATATATTATATGTATTTTTAAGTATATATACAATATTTATTAGGATATATTTATACACGTATAAAATTATGTTAGGTTAGGAATATTAAATAAATTCATTATATCAGTTCATATTGTATATTATTATTGTAGGTATATTTTATGTAATAGGAAATATTTGTGTATATATAAATATATATATATATATATATATATATATATACATTGTATTAGCATTTGATTGAATAAGCATTTGATTGAATAATGAATTGGTTTATTGGATTATTGATTGCATCAGTAGTATTATAAATTGGCATAAGCAGCATTTTGAATTTGTCTGATGAAGGCTGCAGTAACACAGCCGAAAGCGCTTACCATTTTCTTGTTATAATAAATAGTGGAACCTACGGTCAGTTGTCCGTTCTTGCTTTTGTGCTACTGGACTATTTTTATACAGTTTGTGCTCTGTTTCATGACTTAATTTTGTTTTAGTTTGAGTTGAAGTGCAATTAATCAGCCTATATACTTGAAATAAAGGTAAGGGCCAGTATTAAATAGCTTTGGCGCAATGTGTGGAGAGTGTAAAGAGGAAGTATGGATAGGTGGTTCGGACAGAGTTGGAGAGATTTTGCAATATATTATTGAGTCATGGTAGGATGAAAGATTGCACCGTAGGAGCCGGATAATACAGGATGAGCTGTAGAGCAGCCTAATTAAGTACAGGAGTCTGTATTTTATAGATGACAGGTAGTGAGGAAGTAGCAATGAAGAAGGAAACAAGAAGTTGCAGGTCAGTAGGAGAGTCAGTGATGGTAGATTCTGAAAGCTGGAAGAGGATAGGTAAGAAGGCAAATATTTTCTATAAAAGAAGAGTTGTCCTGGTATCTTCTCTGGAATGTAAGGAACAGAGGGGTATAAAAGGCTGCATCATAATGATACAGTCAAAATAAGAAGAAATTGTCAAAATAACAAATTCCAAACGGAAAAACACTATAACAACTATAAAAATAAAAAACAGCCACCAAGGACAAAACCGGTAGTCTTGATCGGCGAAAAATGAATTTAATAACACACTAAAACATAAATGACTAAAGAAAGATGAAATTATGGTTTATTTGGGAAGAGAAAATGATACAATGTGGAAAGATAGGTACTATTAGGAAGAGCTGTGATTATAAATGGATATAGTGCAAAGCAGTATGGGAGGGAGAAATAGTTGGGAATGTGGCTAAAAATTAAACAAAGAGAGGGAAGTGGCAAACAAACAGAAGTGCATCTATAAGTAGTAAGGCCATTTGGGGATGGTTATGGAATAAAATTCACAAGTTAAATATGTATGTAGGAAGTATAACATTAGATTAAGAGGGAGTAGATTGGAACTGGGGGGTAGTGCAGGGGAGCGAAGCTGAGAGGAGCAGGCTTCCCACCCTCAGGTTGATTTATAATAAAGAGCAAGTGTGTGTGTGTGTGTGTGTGTGTGTGTGTGTGTGTGTGTGTGTATATATATACCAGAACACCAGCAACTCACATTACATATATATATATGTGTTGAAGGGAAATACACTCTGCATACAGAAAGCTTATCCGATCTGAATAAAAGTGCTACAAATATACCACACTACCAAAGTCTTTTGACTGTGCTACACAGTCTTAGAATAAATAGAAATGTAATAACATATCACACATACCTGCTCAATGAGGGAAGATAGTGACCAACTGTAACAGGAGACAACACTGATGGGATATTTAACAATACCTACTACTACAGTGATAATCCCCCCCCCCCCGTCAATTTATAACTGATATAATCAGTTTATAGCCAGAACAAAGCAATTAACAAAGAAATGCAAGTAAAACCAGTTGCATGCCATTTCCAGAGATGAAATAACTGACACATGCATTACAGTCTACTAGGCCAACTTAGTAAGAGGTCCTTAGGGTGCAAGGACTATTTCAGAGAGATTTACAATCACAGAGCAGGCATGTTTGTAACTGCTTACAGTTAATATGCTACAAGGTTCTTCACGATAAATATGTTTACATTAAACAATTGCAAAATTCTCAGAAAACCTGTAGGTGTAGGGTTTTGTGGCACAGCTCCTGAAATATCGAGGTCAGATGTAGTGACTGCAGGCTATTAAACGGCGACAAAGTTCTCAGAAAATTTGTAGGTATAGGGCCTTGTGGCAGAGCTCCTGCAATATCGAGGTAGTGACTGAAGGCTATTAAACCATGATAAAATTATCAGTAAATTTGCAAGTGTAGGGCCTTGTGGCACAGCTCCTGCAATACTGAGGTCAGATAAAGTGAGTGCAGGCTCTGCTCTATGAAGGAAGACAGTGACTGTTGTCCCTATCCATGAGGGGTGGGGGTGTTAAACTGAGGTGAATTTGCAATTTCCCATCCATTTCCCCGACAGAAGCATTTTGCTTTATGTGGAATGGAAGACAGCACAATACAAGAGGTATTCTCTGTGATACATACAGTGCAAAGGAAAAGTATTTCCCCTTCCTGATTTCTTATTTTTTGCATGTTTGTCACACTTAAATGTTTCAGATCATCAAACAAATGTAAATATTAGACAAAGATAACCCAAGTAAACACAAAATGCAGTTTTTAAGTGATGATTTTATTTATTAAGGGGAAAAAAAAACTATCCAAACCTACATGGCCCTATGTGAAAAAGTAATTGCCCCTAAACCTAATAACTGGTTGTGCCACCCTTAGCAGCAACAACTGCAATCAAGCATTTGCGATAACTGGCAATGAGTCTTTCACATCACTGTTGAGGAATTTTGGCCCACTTTTCTTTGCAGAATTGCTTTAATTCAGCCATATTGGAGGGTTTCCGAGCATGAACCACCTTTTTAAGGTCATGCCACAGCATTTCAAATGGATTCAAGTCCGGATTTTGACTAGGCCACTCCAAAACCTTCACTTTTTTTTTTTTAAGCCATTCAGAGGTGGACTTGCTAGTGTGTTTTGGATCATTGTACTGCTGCAGAACCCAAGTGCGCGTCAGCTTGAGGTCACGAACTGATGGCCGGACATTCTCCTTCAGGATTTTTTGGTGGAGAGCAGAATTCATGGTTCCATCAATCACAGCAAGTCGTCCAGGTCCAGAAGCAGCAAAGTGGCCCCAGACCATCACACTACTACCACCATGTTTGACTGTTGGCATGATGTTCTTTTTCTGAAATGCAGTGTTACTTTTACGGCAGATGTAATGGGATGCACACCTCCCAAAAAGTTCAACTTTTGTTTCGTCAGTCCACAGAATATTTTCCCAAAAGTCTTGGGGATCATCAAGATGTTTTTTGGCAAAAGTGAGATGAGCCTTTATGTTCTTTTTGGTCAGCAGTGGTTTTTGCCTTGGAACTCTGTCATGCATGCCATTTTTGCCTAGTCTCTTTCTTATGGTTGAGTCATGAACACTGCCCTGAACTGGGGCAAGTGAGGCCTGCAGTTCTCTAGATGTTGTTCTGGGTTCTTTTGTGACCTGTTGTATGAGTCGTCGCTGCGCTCTTGGGGTAAATTTTGTAAGCTGGCCACTCCTGGGAAGGTTCACCACTGTTACATGTTTTCTCATTTGTGGATAATGGCTCTCACCATGGTTCGCTGGAGTCCAAAAGCTTTAGAAATGGTTTTGTAACCTTTTCCAGACTGATAGATGTCAATTACTTTGTTTCTTATCTGTTCCGCAATTTCTTTAGATTGCGGCATGATGTCTTCCTTTTTGGGATCTTTTGGTCTATTTCACTTTGTCTGACAGGTTCTATTTAAGTGATCTCTTGATTCAACAGGTCTGGCAGTAATCAGGCCTGGGTGTGACTAGTGAAATTGAACTCAGCTTTCCCAAAAATGTGATTAACCACAGTTACTTCATGATTTAACAAGGGAGGCAATTACTTTTTCTCATAGGACCATGCAGATTTGGATATTTTTTTTCCTTAATAAATAAAATAATCACTTAAAAACTGCATTTTGTGTTTACTTGGGTTATCTTTGTCTAATATTTAATTTTGTTTGATGATCAGAAACATTTAAGTGTGACATACATGCGAAAAAATAAGAAATCAGGAAGGGGGCAAATACTTTTTCATTGCACTGTACCTATCCAGTCAACACATTATAGTTGTTACAAGACTGAAACCCTTGAGTGGGTGTTCATATTACCACTGGACTTGTGAATTTGTAATACGTCTGACAGAATAGGGTTTGTTAAGGCGCTATATATGTGGGCAAGGCCACCTCTTAGCAGCCTGTATGATGCTGAGTAGAAGGACAAGGCTTTGTGATGGCCTGTATTAGTTTTTGTGATTAAGGCCCTTGATTTTTATAGTAAGAAAGCATTGTGGTTTCTCCAGTTGTAACGAGTGTTTGGACATATACATACATACATATCGAATGTAGTATTATATTCAATGATCAGTCAGATGAGAGATGAGTACAGTGGAATACACATCCTTAGCCCTGGACATCATTACCTTTGGATATATGCTGTGCAATATAAAAGGTCTTACTTAGAATACTAGAAAAGTGGAGATCAAAGAACAGTTCATTGTGAACACAGGTAACCAGATCCCTGACTATGGGATCAACTTTAAGGAGTGTGCTGTCAAGGTGTTGAAACACAGGAAAACATGTTTGCTGAAGGATATGATCATACATAGCTTGTCATTTAGTTTTAATCCATGGTTTTGACATCACCCACCTTAATTTCCTGGGTTTTGTTTGTGAATCAATTTGCTACTCAACAAGTTATGTAGGGATTTACATATAGCTTGGACAGTTTATCTGCTATACCTGAATGTGGGATGGTGTTAAATGCCTTTGCGAGGTCTAGATATGTGGTATGTACTGATATGCTATCATCCATTGTTTCAGTAACTTTCTGGAAGAAGTCATCCAGGGTAAGGAGGTAGAATCTGCCCTTGACAAATACAAATTCATGATCTATACAAATTCATGATCTAAGAAGGTTCTTAAGTTATCTATGTCCTTATTTATCCTTTCTGCAGCCTTAAAGATGGCACTGGTCAGGCTTCTGGGTCTAAAATTACACAGTTCCACTGATGCCCTACCTTTGTGCAAATGGATGACTTTTGCTTTCCTTCATTCATTCTGCACAAAACATGTTTAGGGATTGATACTGAAAAATCTCTGTAGAGGGTCTGACAAGTCATGTTTCAGGCTAATCAATAGGCCGCCTAGTACATTATCAGATCAGACAGAAGTAATGTTCTTAGCTTTGGATAACGCTTTAAGGACTCGCTCTTGGGAGATATGATGGGGGAGGTATAAATGCAAGTACAGTAGACTCCCTCTTATCTGGTCTCGCTGGGACAGCACCTTAGCCTGGATAAAGAAATGGCTGGTTAATCAAAAAAGCATACAGAATAGCATTCATAGGTTATAAATCAGCTACAATACCAGGATTTTTGTTAGTGTGCATTTTTCTAAAGAATATGAAGTCTGAAACTCAAATGCCTGTTATTATTTAGCTTAGAGGAGGCAGAAGTGCTGCTGTTCTCTGTTTTTTTGCTAAGGCTATGGCAGAAATTTGATGGCCAGATAAGAGGGGGTCTACTGTATGCGATCTATCAATAAAAGAGGAGATGGGGTGAAGCCTGAACTAAATTTGTCTGCTAGTATTTCTGGCTATATCATTTGGGGCCGAGTATGTGGCATCCATTACTATTATCTCTGCACAGTGCTGGGCATTGTTTGCGAGATTTCTAACATAATTAAAGGGGGCTTTCGGGTTATCCTTTACCTTTATTGGCTACTTTTACCTCCTATATGGCTTTGGTTTACTTGATCAGGGTATGGAATTCTTTAACTTTAGCAAGAGCATTACTGGCATCTTGACAGTAAAACTTATTTTTGTATGCAATGAGTTTTTTTTTTCTTTTATTACACAGTGTGTTTACATTAGGGTCCACCACAGGAGTATATTTTTAAGATTGGTACTGTGTTTACTTCTAGTTAGATGGATGCATCCATGCAGCTATTTGCATGTGCAGAGAATTTCACAGTACAGGATTCTGCATATGCAATGGGGCATTCAAGATGGAAGGGACTTTTGAAGTTAGCCAAGCCATCTCTTAGTTTTAGCAGATTAGCCTTGGCATAATCTCTGAATACTGAGATATTGGCAAATACTTCTGAATCCAGTCAAAAGGTGAATGTGACTTATTTGTGGTTTGATTTGACCAGGGAGGAAGTTACACCTGGTAAGTAGCAAAGCTTCTAAAGACTGATAAGGACCAAGTCCAGGATTTTACTGCCCTTGGTACAGGTTAACTGGTCCAAAGAGTTGATATTGATGAAGTCCAGAAGTTTCTAGGCACACATGTTTGAGGATGTAGAAGGCGCGCAGTTAGTGAAGAGGTAGCTGAAGTCTCGTAAAGGACTAGTGCTTGGCTTAATGCATAAGGACATTGTACTGGTTAAGTATGAGGTATGGACTGAGGGGAACATAGAGGGGGTCATATAGCTAGCTATGACATGATATGGGGTTTTGTTAATAGTAAGTTGGACATGAAGGCATTCCAGGAGATTTTATGAATATATCACCTTTTGTGCCTTTAGCTAATGTAGTAGGTGTGAAAGTGTAGTATGTATTGAAACACTGTACTGATGGAGTGGCCTCGATCTACAACCAGTGCTTGTAGGGAGGAGAAATTTGTGGTTAAGGCTGCTAGCATTGAGCAGCAATATTTTATTTATTTGCTTAACTTTATCAGGGTAGAATAATGACTAATTACAGGTTTGGCCCAGATGACATCATAATGCAACAAATCAATGTACAGTACTCAGATTACAATGGTTTACATTTATGAGCAAGCACAGGCAATCTGACAAACAATATGTGCATAGAAGATCTAACAATCCAAATATATTTACAGTTACATGACTGGAATAGAAACAGGAAAATAAAGTTAAGGTAGAAGTAGTAGTTTTAGAGATATGGATAGTCATTGCTAGATTAGGAACGATAATAGAAACTTGTAAACTGGAAGAGGGGGTTAGATTAATGTACAGTGGGTTAGCAGCAGTGAAGGTTCTATAAGCTGAACCATAGTTTAAGATGAGTGAGTAAATCAGTTATATAGGAGGTAAAGGTAGTAAATAGCTGGGGATATCGGTTTAAGTGACATGTCATTTAGACAGACAGTAAAATTCAAAACATTACAATGTGTGAGAGATGTAGTTATATAATGTAATTGGAGGCAAAGCTATTGACACAAAGCCTGGCAAAAAACATGCAGGTTGTGTGTGTCATTCAATACCAAATTAAACCAATCAACAACAAGAATCATGAACAGTGGGGATACAGCAGTAAAGCAAATGGGGATAGTAGCCAAAAGGCCACATCTGAATATGTGATGAGAATTTTGCAGCTGAGCTATTTGAAACTTCATGGAAAATGTTGGGAGTGCAAAGGGTTTACAACTAGATAGAACAAACTCAGCATGCTCCATCATCATCTCATTCAAGCCTTCTACTCTGCAGAATAGTGCTGCTTTGTGCAGTATCACAAAGGACTACAGGTACTACAGCATGACTTGCTGCCTAATAGACCATGTTAAGTAGGATGGCCCATGTGCCACTGTTTACTCATATTCATGGACAGGTGTATGTTATAAGTTTAATTATAGATCCTTCAAGTTGCCAGAATAGCGAATAGCGAAACAGATGTGCTGCACTGGAGTCTTTGTGAACAGAACACATTTTGTAGTACTTTGTAGCTGAACACCAGGTTATTACCTGAAAGCATGACGATAAAAATCTCAAAGGCTGACGGAGATGCAGCCTCTTGTATATAGGCAAGATGTCCTCATGGTGAGAGGGTCTTCAGTGCCACACAGCGTTTTTGCAATGACTGATTTCCATTGTGGCAGCTTAGTATTGTCATTCCATCACAACAAAAACTGTTTATCTCCTTTACACAGATATTTTACTGTTGCTACACTTATGACCCCCTTTAGACTTTTTTTTTTCACACATCTATATTACATCATCAGATGTTAAAGCAGTAACATAGGCTTACTATAGATTAATAGAAAAGAAAAAACTGTAATAACTTTCTATTGGTATTGTCATTCAGTATACAATTTTTTTAACAATTTTCAATCACTCCACCATTACATAAATTGCTCAATTCTTGCTTTTATTAAATCTCAGTCCTCCTCCTCCTAAATATTAAGCATGTATTGTTCCCACAAATTTCTTTTATCTCTATGAAATTTGCTCCTTTTTCTAAAGATCCCACTTACCAGTTCTTTTACTGTAGCTCTTTACAATATTTATTATTCCTTTACATTGAGCACAGACTTTTGATTTCCATTTTCTAGTAAATGATTTGGCAGCCAACAGCCTTGAACTTAGTAAGACCTTAGTTATTTCAAACAATTTAGATCTCATATTCTAGCTCAAAGGAATAACTTCCTTAACTATCTCCAACATTTCCCTCAAGATACTCTGTAGGGAATTTTTAAAATCTGCCATCCTGTTACATTCCCAAAAAACATGCTTCTAATATGCATCTTCTCCTCATCACACCTAAAGAATTGGCTATCTACTAGAAGAATTTTTTCTGAAGTCTGCTTGACATATAAAAATACCATTGCAAATGCTTTCATGCAAAAATCCTTAACCTTCAGGACTGCATCAAAATGTCTTCCAGTGGTTCCCTTTTGTAAACTGCCTTTTCATTATATTTTTCTAACATCTAATGTAATATTGTATATATGCTAATAATTACCTTCTTTCTTAACAATAGCCTCTATTCTAGACTCAACTAACAACATAACCAAAGATGATCCTTCACTTAGCATTTTCCTATTCCTTTGACTATAGTCTGTTACCAATCCCTGATAGAAAAGGCAGTCTGAAAACTGTTGTCCATACTTCTGTTTAACCTCACCCTACTAAGGTTCATTCATTTAACTGAAAACTCAAAATGTTGAAAACCCAAGATACTGAAAACTAATACTAAAAATGGGAATTTGCCCTTTCCCCAATGTAGTACTCCCTAGAGCAGGTATAATACATTATCAGGTGGAGTGAGGGGTGAATCATGAGCGTGCCCTCCTGCATTACATAGGTTTAAATATTCTGAGTTTTTAATATTTTGGGTTTTCAACGTTTTTGAGTTTTCAATCAAATGTTACAAATCCATCCAACTCTGCTAACTTTCCCCTCCAGAGTTATTTGCTCTCAATACTTTGGTTCCTTTGCCAATTTCCTCCAGTAAATTACAG
Source organism: Protopterus annectens (assembly GCF_019279795.1). Taxonomy (NCBI): domain Eukaryota; kingdom Metazoa; phylum Chordata; order Ceratodontiformes; family Protopteridae; genus Protopterus; species Protopterus annectens. The sequence goes on along the minus strand of NC_056730.1, from coordinate 158,184,836 downwards.
ACGTCTCTTTCTTATTTTATATGTCCATTACTGTTAAGATATCTTTTCTCCATTCCCATGCAAGCTTAAATTTCTAGAATACATTCTGTTACTTCATGGATATAACATACCGTACAATTACTTTTCTTTAAAGACTTGCATCCAAACTCCGAGTCTTATCTCTTAAAATCCCAGCTGTTCATAATCATCCTTTTCCATTTTGTTTATAAATTTCTGCTTGAAGTTATGCATACTAATCCTTAAAGACACAGCTCTAAATTATCCCTTCAACTCGGATAACCCTCAGCCATCTTGTTCTACGGAGAAAATCAACTTAACTCTTTTCTTCTTACACTGAAGAACAAATTCCTTCATCATTGTATTAATCATCCACAGCTTCTCATTTAACTGATAAAAATATGCCTTACCTGTACATAACACAAAAAGGACTAACATTTTCACTGCTTGTATCTTGCTATTCATAATCAAAATCTTCCAGTTTCTCAGTTTTTATATTATCTTTTGTTAAATTTCTTCATACCTACCCTTATTTGATATAACTGAATACCTTTCAATCCACGCCTAAAGACTTCATCTTATCATGGTCCCATAAGTACAGGCATTGGTGACACAATTCATGTATGATTACATAGTTTACCAAACCAACCTTTTTTTTTTTTGGTGCGAGAAAGATGGCAGACAGTGTCTTTCCATTTTTCTCACACCTGGACAAAGTTTCTTTAACTTTAGGGCCAAACAAGGAAATGTCAAATGGAGCATTGATGGGCTCTGCAAAATCACATAAGAGCATCCAGACGCATCTCCTGATGCCAATGCCTGAACCCTGCTCTTGTAGTCCCTTCAGCTGCATGAGAAATGAGCCTCATGGATAAGTTGGATATGGACTGTAAGGTAACCAACTGAGAGGCAACTGATTCCTGAACCTCTTCAGAGGTAGATCCTGAAAGGTATCTGAAAGCTCATAAATCAGATCCCTCTGCAGTCTGGTGAAGTGTGCCAAGAAATTCAAGGACCATAATGCAAAGTCCGTTGAAAAAACTTTTCCCAAAACCTATACATCGCCCTAGATTCCTTGTTGGGTGGATGGATAGAGGAACTTTCCTGAACTAGTTCTTTTTTTTTTTGGTTGCGGCCGCTAAGACCATGGCATCAACAGGTAAGCCTTTTGACTAGAATTGTTTATCCTTCAGGGTAGTGATAATTTTGTCAAGTCTCCAGGAATGAGTTCAGTGGTGTCAGGGGGACTTCATGCCCACCTAGAGATCAACTCAATGAGCTCATCAGCAGGCAGAGTTACCAAAAGCCTGCAGGTACACCAACTCCCTAGATGAAGGATTGCCGGACTTTCAATCACCTCTCGGTTTTAAGATAGGAGGTGATTTTGGGGCTCCTTCGCCCTCACTAAAGTCTGTATCTTTTGTGACAGACTCCTACTGGGAATCCACGTGCTTCCGCTTACACTTCTCCTCCTTCTTAGGGACCTCCTCAGTGGGATAATCTGGGAAAGTATCAGAAGAAAAGGGTATTCTCTTTTGTGACTCATGAGGTTTTGGTAAACGCTGTCCTTGTGGAGGCTGTGACGACTGTGTCCTGGCCCAGCAATCAAGGAGCCTCAATTCTCACCACTAACACCAGGGAGGTCATCTCCTAGAAGAGGAAAGGATGACTAATACACACAGTAAAGTGCAATTTCCCTTAAGTGCACACAGAGATCACAGTCAGTCTGGGGCTGGCTGCTCCCTTGCTCACCAGGTCCCCAATAAGACTCCCCACTGGCACAGCTATAGGGTCCAGGTCTCAGCCTAACTGAGCAAGCTAGAACCTCCAGTACCCTCTCTGTCCAACCAGTGCTTCGTGTCCCTGCCCAAGTAGCTGACATAACACACACTTTGAGATAAGTATTTATACAACATCACAGACACTCCTGGGAAAGGCTGACATAGATTCTCCAGCTGTGCCCCTTTACCCAGACTATACGGTAGTAATTACTGCCACCACCCAGTTAATAATGTCAGCTTCTAAAAGGCCCTTAAAAGGGTGTCCAATTATTACTGTTCAATATTAATATCCAATGGTAATGTGACTATACAGTCTAAGGCTTATTGGAACGGCTTAGACAGTAAACTCTATAAATACATAATGTACTTTAAATCATACTTCATCTCTACACACACCAGCCACAGGTAGAAGGTTTTAAAAAAAATAATTAAAACACAAGACAAATCTACTACACCAGAGAGATATCTAAGAGTTCACAGATCACACAAACTTAAAATAATATCGTAGGAAAGATTTGATTATACAGAAAAATACTTAATCTAACTTTCGAATCTTTAGCTAATCTTAGAGAAAACACAGTGCTACAATCCTACTTACATAAACAGCACAGGCAGTGCTGGTAAGTTAGATATCCAAGATCAAAATGCTTCCTGTCTCTTGTGAGAAAATAGTATTTAAACATTACTAACAAACATGTCTCTAAAGCCCTCCCAAAATTACATCATTTTTGATACTTAGGTTTTCCCAGTATTCATATTGCATCATCTTAACACCTGGTCTGAGTTCTCAGGCCACAAACTGCATTATTTAGCAATCTAACACCTGCACAGAAACTTACAATAGAAGACATTTCACATGAATATACTAACAGAAACTAAAGCAATAAAGCACCTTCCACATCTAAATTCTAGTCATAAACTTTAGCCTTAAAATAATGGGCATGAAATCTTTATCCAGCCTCCCTCGGGCCGAATTCTAACATGAAAGGATACAACATGCTTCACTGGGCCAGAAGAGTGCAATGTTGTCACATATTTTGCAGTTCCACATTTCACAGTGTTTTCTTACATTTAAAAACACAAGTCTGTATTTTACATTTATTTATACAGTTGATAGAATTATATATATAATTCTATTTGACTAGGCTGGCAGCCTTCGCCCATCTCTCCCCAGTCGTCACATCTCTTCCCCCCCCGGGGAACTCAAGCAAGTTTTTCAAGTGCCCCTTGAGAAACATTGCTTGAGAGTGTCAGGTCTATCTGGGTGTACCTCACCCCATTCCCTGTCTTGACAGCCCATCTGCATTGCTATTGCTACTCCCGCTGCAGTGTTGCACTGACATATAATATGCTTGCAACCCCAGGCTCCATCTTAGCAACTTGGCATTTTGCTGGCTGGCTCTGTTTAACCATGTTAGAGGGTTGTGATCTGTCTTCACAGTGAATGTTCTTCCATACAGATAAGGCTGAAGTTTTTGTAGTGCCCACACTATGGCTAGACATTCCTTTTCTACCGCTGCATAGCATCCCTCCCTGGGTTGGAGCCTACGGCTGAGATAAACCACTGGGTGCTCTTTTCCCTCTGAAGAAATCTGGCTAAGTACAGCCCCCACCCCATCGTTTGAAGCATCCACCTGCACAACAAAGCCTATGCTGTAGTCTGGACTGGCTAACACAGGGAGTCCTCCCACAGCTTCCTTAAGCTTCTGAAATGCCTGCTCACATGCTGGGGTCCACATTACCTTATCTGGCCTGTTCTTCCTTATCAGGTCTGTGAGGGGAGCAGCTATGGTACTATAACTAGGAATGGACTTTCTGTAGTACCCTGCTGTCTCCAAGAATGTCCTCACCTGCTTTTTGGTAACAGGTGCAGACCATGTCTGAATAGCTTCCACTTTGGCAGGTTCTGGCCTTATCTCTCCATTCCCTACTCTATGTCCTAGTCTGCCATACTCACCTGACATTTGCTCGGCTTAATGGTCAACCCTGCCTTCTGTAGTCTGCCCAGCACCTCCCTGACATGCTGAAGGTGCTCTTGCCAGGAATGGCTGTAGATAGCAATATCTTACATGTAAGCAAGGGCAAACCCGCCTGCTAAGATATGATCTACCAGCCTCTGGAAAGTCGCTGGGGCATTCTTCATCCCAAAGGGCATCCTTGTGAACTCATACAAGCCAAAAGGAGTCACACAGGCTGACTTCTCTCTAGCACTGGGAGTCAAGGGCAGCTGCCAGTAACCCTTGGTAAGATCAATGGTTGTAAGATACTTAGCCCCACCCAGCTGCTCTAGGGCCTCATCTGTCCTAGGCATGGGGTAAGCATCCGACTCTTTGTAACTATTTAATTTCCTGTAATCCACACAGAACCTGTTGCTGCCATCCTTCTTTGGCACCAACACCACTGGCGAGGCCCAGGGACTGTTGGACTCTTGAATCACCCCTAGTTCCAACATCTGCTGTACCTCCTCCTTCAGAGAATGTTTGACTCTCTCAGGCACCCTATAAGGGGCTTGCCTGATAGGCCTTTGGGGTCCTGTATCCACCAGGTGCTGCACCAGGTGGGTGCTCCCTGGTTTCCTGGTGAACATGCCCCTCAAACACCTGCAACACTGCTTGGATTTCCTGAACCTGGGTAGGAGATAGCTGCTGGGACATTGCTACCCCTTCCACCGAGGTGTCAGCCCGAGCCTCACTGAGGAGATCAGTCCCCAGATCTCCTCAGACTCCTCCTGCAATCCACTGCAAATGCTCAGCACAAGGGCCTCCCTATCATGGTAAGGTTTCATCATGTTAACATGGTACAGTTTGTGCCCCTGCCGTCTGCCTAGCACTTCCACCATGTAGTTAACAGCACTTACCTTTCTTACCACCTTGTAGGGTCCCTCCCAAGCTGCCTGCAGCTTGTTGTGTCTGACAGGAATGAGAACCATCACCTGCTGCCCTACAGCACACTCTCTAGCTCGAGAATTCCTGTCATACCACACCTTTTTCTGTTGTTGGGCTTCTGCCAGGTTCTCCTGGGCCAGGCCCATGAGTTCCCTGAGCCTTGTCCTGAGGTTCAGGACATATGCCACAACAGACTTCTTGTGAGATTCACACTCACCTTCCCACTCATCTCAAATTAAATCTAGAGGACCCCTCACCCTATGCCCATACAGCAACTCAAAGGGTGAAAAACCTGTGGATTCCTGAGGAACCTCTCTGTAAGCAAACAGATGGGGCAAATATTTGTCCCACTGCCTCTTAAACTGATCTGCAAATGCCCATAGCATGGATTTGATTGTAGAGTTGAACCTCTCAACAAGACCATTCGTCTGGGGATGGTAGGGGGTGGTCTTCATGTGCTTCACCCCACAGGACTTCCACCGACAAGCCATCAGGTCTGACATAAAACTGGCAACTCTGTCAGACAGTATTTCCTTTGGGAAACCTACCCTGCTGAAAATCTCTAGCAAAGCATTTGCCACCTTCTCGGCCTCAATGGAGGACAAAGCCACTGCCTCAGGGTATCGTGTAGCATAATCTACAATCATTAGGATATACTTTTTCCCTGTGGAACTTGGGGTACTCGGAGGACCCACAATATCCATAGCTACCCTCTGAAATGGCTCCTCAATCACAGGCAAAGGCATCAAAGGAGATCTCACCTTGTCTCCTGCCTTGCCTACCTTTTGGCACTGCTCACAGGTCCTGCAGTACCCTGTTACATCTCTGGAAATTCCAGGCCAATAGAAGTTTTGCATAATACACCTCTTTGTACGTTTTATGCCCATATCACCTGCAAAGGGAATATCATGGGACATGGCTAGAAGTGCCAGATGGTAAGATCTAGGCACTACCAACTGCTGTACACTCTCATCTTCTAGCCCTCCCTCAGGGGTCCACTCTGTACTGTAACCCTTTGTTCCAGTATACAGATTCCCCCTTCCCTTGAGAATCAGGTGCCTCCATAGCTACCTGTCTCAGGCCTTGCAATGTAGGGTATGAGAGATGAGCCTGTCTCAAGTCTCTGCTTGTAATCCTTCCCAGCTCCCCTTCCACAGGAAGTCTGGCATCCTCTGACAGCGTTGCCTCACTGTCAGCCTGGGTACTACTACTCACCTCTGCCTTTGCATTTACTCTGTCCAAGGGAACATCAGTACCCACAAGCAGCTGTGGCTCACATTCAGTCTCACTGCTACAGCGTAGCTCACTCCCTGAAGTAACCATCTCAGTAATCCTGGCTGCAAGTATGCAGTCTGTCTGGGTCTCCCCCAGGCTACCAGACCCACATGCTTGTCTCTTAGCCTCAATGCATTTATCTGCGTAAGTACATGGTACTGCCTCATCCAAATCCTTCCCTCTCAGGACATCTGCAGGATGGTAGTTCCATACCCCTGTTGTCTCAAGACAACCTACTATTGGCATTTTGTCTTTCCCACTTACTGGCTCTCTCACCTTTAGTTCCCCACCTTGCCTCCGTGGACATTTGTATGCCACATGGCCCCACTGGTTGCATTCAAAACATTTAACCCTAGCTCCTGGACATATACCTGGACTAGTGGCTTCCCCTGCTACTGGCGGATTCTGTTGGGGCAGTCTGTGCTGCCCACCATGGGTTCCTTCAGTCCCATGAGCAGTACTGGGGTTCCCTTTCCTGTGCAGGGCTGCCCTGCTTGCTAGGTATAGGTCTCCCTTCTTCCCCAACTCCTCTGAAGTAGCACACTGTCTATCAGCTAACCAGATCCTCATGTCCTCAGGCAAAGTGCTAAGGGCTTGTTCCCTTACCAAAAGGTCTGCTAGTCCTTCAAAAGTGGTGACCTGACATCCACTCACCCAGCTATGAAAATAAGTGCTCAGTTCAACAACATATTCACATACATTTTCATCTGCCTTGCGTCTGTGCTCACAAAACTTTTTCCTATACATTTCAGGTGTTAACTTAAAACATTCTAACAAATGCATTTTACAGCAGTATAATCAAAACAGTCAGTGTCATGCATTTTTGCTAAAGAAGTTACAGATTTACCATGGAGTAAGGGGGTCAGGAACCGAACCCAGAGCCTTTGGTCAACTTCATACTGTTTACATATCCACTCAAACATATGAATGAAGCTATCAAAATTATCCCCCTCTTTAAACTGTGGAAGAAATTTACTGACCTTTTGTGCTTCTGGGGTCCGGTTACTCCCTTCCCCATTACCTCCATGTCCCTGGCGAAGAGTCAGCATTTCCCTCTCATGCTTTCTCTGCCGTTCCTGTTCTTCAGCTTCTAGGCTCCTCATTCCCTCTGCTGCTTCCAGTTCCATACGCCTGGCCTCCAACTCAAGTCTCTTTAGCTCCAGCTGGATTTTTAAGTCCACTGCAGAAAGGTTGAGCTGCCCATTCTCCAAGAATATTGTATCTCCACTGACAGTCTGATTATCCTCCAGGCTGCTGTTTTCTAATGCAGCTGTAACCAAGGCTGCAATCAGGTCTGCCTTAGTCAGGTTTCCACGCACCAGTCCCCTAGCCTGGCACATCTCCGCCAGCTGGCTCCTTGTCAGGTTTTCATACTCTTCTGCTGACATGCTGCCTGCTCACCCTGACTAACACTAAGCTAACAAAAGAAATAAACAATTGTGATCTAAACTCTTGGTATACACTGCGTGGCTGTTTTAGAGTACAAAACACTTTTAGAGATCACTGTACATACGCTACAGAAATTTGCTCTACCCACACCAATACAAGCCAATTAGTATGTGAAGTAGATCCAACCACTGCAAATCACTTGTGACGACCGTGCCCTGGCCCAGCAATCAAGGAGCCTCAATCCTCACCACTAACACCAGGGAGGTCGTCTCCTAGAAGAGGAAAGGATGACTAATACACACAGTAAAGTACAATTTCCCTTAAGTGCACACAGAGATCACAGTCAGTCTGGGGCTGACTGCTCCCTTGCTCACCAGGTCCCCAGTAAGACTCCCCACTGGCACAGCTATAGGGTCCAGATCTCAGCCTAAATGGGCAAACTAGAACCTCCAGTACCCTCTCTTTCCAACCAACGCTTCATGTCCCTGCCCAAGTAGCTGACACAACACACACACACTTTGAGATAAGTATTTATACAACTTCACAGACACTCCTGGGAAAGGTTGACACGATTCTCCAGCTGTGCTCCTTTACCCAGACTATACGGTAGTAATTACTGCCACCACCCAGTTAATAATATCAGCTACTAAAAGGCCCTTAAAAGGGTGTCCAATTATTACCATGCAATATTAATATCCAATGGTAATGTGACTATACAGTCTAAGGCTTATTGGAACGGCTTAGACAGTAAACTCTATAAATATATAATGTGCTCTAAAGCATACTTCATCTCTACACACACCAGCCACAGGTAGAAGGTTTTAAAAGCATTTAATAATAAATAATTAAAACACAAGACAAATCTACTACACCACAGAGATATCTAAGAGTTCACAGATCACACAGAAACTTAAAATAATATTGTAGGAAAGATCTGATTATACAGAAAAATACTTAATCTAACTTTCTAATCTTTAGCTAATCTTAGAAAAAACACAGTGCTACAATCCTACTTGCATACATAAAGAGCATAGGCAGTGCTGGTACGTTAGATATCCAAGATCAAAATGCTTCCTGTCTCTTGTGAGAAAATAGTATTTAAACATTACTAACAAACATGTCTCTAAGGCTCTCCCAAAATTACATCATTTTTGACACTTAGGTTTTCCCAGTATTCATATTGTATCATCTTAACACCTGGTCTGAGTTCTCAGGCCACAAACTGCATTATTTAGCAATCTAACACCTGCACAAAAACTTACAAGAATAGAAGACATTTCACATGTATATACTAACAGAAACTAAAGCACCTTCCACATCTAAATTCTATTCATAAACTTTAGCCTTAAAACAATGGGCATGAAATCTTTATCCAACCGCTCAGGCCGAATTCTAACATGAAAGGATACAACATGCTTCACTGGGCCAGTAGAGTGCAATGTTGTCACATATTTTGCAGTTCCACATTTCACAGTGTTTTCTTACATTTAAAAATACAAGCCTGTATTTTACATTTATTTATACAGTTGATAGAATTATATATTTAATTCTATTTGACTAGCCTGGCAGCCTTTGCCCATCTCTCCCCAGTCGTCACAGAGGCAATGGTCAAGACTATGAACATAGGTGCAACAGGGATGTGTGTTCCGAGTAGGAAGGGGCCGACTGACTGCTACAGTCATAGCTCCCTGCAGAGCCTCGAAAGTTGTCCACCCATTGAAGGGAGGGTCTCCGGATGCAAAAAGATAGGTCTGAGAACCTAGGTCACCTCCTACTGTAAAGAGATCCCTCTCAAAGCAGAAGCCAGAGCCGAGCTGATCCACGCCAAAGCTCCAAGCTGCAGTAAAGGCTCTGAAAACATAAGAGTTGACTCTAGCCCCTCATAACCGACAGGACAGACATGGCCCCAAGATTTCTCCTGTTCCAAATGAACCTAAGAGCTCAATGCAATAATCGGTTCCAAATATAAAGATATCTTTGGTTCTGACACAGATGGCATTGTGTAGTTTGGAACCATATTCTCTAAGCCTTCAAGTGAAATTAGAGGAGGAAGTAAAGTGGAAATAGTTGAAGAATGGAATCCTTGACCTGTCGGGGTAGGAACTGAATTGCATCCTGTCATACCTTGTTCCCAAAGGATTTTTCTCACCAGTCTCTCCACATCGTCTCTCCAAAAATGGTGATGGAAGTCTCTCTGGAAAGGGATCAATGGAGGGTGAATAATTTGTCCTTGCAAGAAGAATTTTCATTAAATCCTGTAACTGTGGTGCTGGATCCAAGGATCTCTGGAGGAAAACATATTTTTTCACGCATCTTCAGACCCAAAAGGGTCAGGTCCAACAAAAGACTAGATTCTGTTCTCTGGTCCGACAGATCAGTCGGAGCTGAGGTTTTTGACTTTTTTGAAGTCTGTTCCAATGGAGAGGATGGAACCAAAGATTTAGATTTCTTAGCTGTCAGAACCAAAGGAGACATTGGAACTGAAACACTTCTCTTCTTGGCCTTCTCTAAAAGCCTGAAGGAGGAAGAGGAGGAAGGGTTAGGAAGGTTACACTTGCCCTTTAATTTCTCAGAAGTTCCAGAAATTGTTTCACCAAAAGAAGACAGAATTAAGCCTTTCAATATTAATTTCTTTTTTTCTTTCAAAAAGAGATCTGTGACTAAAAGAATGCCAGATGGAACAGTTCTCTTGAAGATGCAGGGGTTTCAAACAGTATACACACAAAGAGAGTGCATGTCAGAATAAGGTATTTTATGACTGCACTTCTCACAGTATTTAAATCCAGTTGGGCCTTTCTCTGCACTTCACACACACACACACACACACACACACACACACACACACACACACACACACACACACACACACACACACAAGCACTCACCTACCCACAGTTAGATGTAACTGAAAAAAGGCAAGACTTAAGAATAAGAATTTAACCCCCCTCCCTTTTTTTTAGGAGATAAAGGAAATAGAAAAGGAATGATCAGCAATGACAACTGACAGACTACACCAACATGTAGAAGAAAGAGAATACTATCAATAGTACGAAAAGTGCAAGAGTTTTAAAAACAGAAAATGGGATAATGTAGAAAGAGTTTAAAAGGTTTTGTTAAAGTTTTTAAGGAAATATCAAAAATCAAACACTTAACTGCTCGAGAGCACTGGTAAGCACCTCTAACCTGCAAAGCTGCACACGAGATTTGAGCTAAATGGGATAGGTACACTGTGGGTAAGGGATAAACTTGAGAGTTTTTTGTTTTTTTGGTAGCACCCGAGTCAGTTCCAAGGATTGGAACCAAACCCACAGGTTGAGGATAGAACAAAAACTGACATCATCAGATCATCATCTTAAACAAATTCAGTATTGTTCTTTGATCCATCAATAAGTACAGGTATTCATTAACTTCATTATCTATTTCATCCATAAAGGGGAATGAACACAGCTATAACTTATCCCTGGTAAATAAGCATAAAGAGAGGAACAAATTCTTGTCAGGATGCCAACCCACTGTTTGGCACTCACACACACTTGGGTGTGACTTGTTCACCACTGCCATTTTACCTAACACATGGCTTTGGCAGGGAGAGGAGACTAGAGATTATGAGAAAACATATATGGGTGAACAGAAAGCATGCAAAATCTCCAAGCAATGTACCATAGCCGAGAAATAAACCATGTGCTTTAAGGCAGCAACACAACTACTGTGACACCACAAACCCAATACAAACCTCATAAACCCACTAATGATTTTAAAGTTAAAATCTTGACAACAGAATACATTTAAAACATTGATGGCGCTTATGCTCTCTAAGAAACTTCTCCATACAAGTTAACAATGCATATCACTAAAACACTGCAAATGGAAAGTTCATTGGTTATATAATCTGGTCATTTGCCAGTACCAGTTGCTTAGACGGATAATGCTCTATATACGGTCAGGGTGACTTAAGTTTATTGGTTCATAGCTGTTTATTAGTCTAACGTCCACAAGGGCCTTTTTAAGCCTAGCCATGCATCCCAAATCTCTGACAAGTTCTGATACCTTTGATAAGTGTAAGCATGGGCGTGGGAGATGAACCATTTACAGGTTACCTGTGTCCATTAAAGACACAAGTGCCAAACCAGGGATGAATTTCCGGTTTCCCATCCAATTGTCCAAACTGCACTAGAATTGGGTTAGGGAGGAACTCTGCTTCACATGGATGGAGAGCCTGTTCCACAGATGGGTCCCATTCACACTGTCGAACTTTTACAAGTTAGAACGTCATATAGTCGAAACCATATGTTCAAACTTGTAAAACTTTGAACGTTGCAATGGAGAGCTCCATAAGGGAAGCTTTCCCTTTCCTGCAATGTAGTGTGATCTCGGAGTTGGTATATTTAAGAAGCAGGGGGTGTGGGGGGTGCAGGGGGGCTTGCCCCCCTACGTACAACCTTCAGGTAAGTTTTTTTTTTTTTTTTTTCATTGTTGAACTTTTAAAGTTCAAACATATGGTGTCGACCATATGGTGTTTGAACTTTTAGAAGTTCGACAACGTGATACAGACCCCTACAGACATGGTAGTCTCTGAGATACATACCTATCTCTCCAGCAGGTACTATTTATATTACAGGAAAAGTTTAAGTCTTTAGAACAGGTAATTCTGGTGTTGTTTGCTTTGTGGATATGGAGGAGGTCCATCAGAGTGGGATCTGACAATGCCCTGTATGCCAGGCATAGATCTCCCCTCAAAAGCCTGTAGGAGACAGAATACAGGGATAGGGCCTTGAGATGATCTGCATAGGACATATTACTTATGCCCTGTATTCTTTTAGTGAGGAACATCTGTGGACGTTCCAACTGTTGGATATGCCTATTTGGGTACATATCAAAGGGGACATTGTACTGTTTATAAGTTGCGCAACATAGAATAATTTCCTCACCACTGTAGACACATGATGGTCAAAGTCTAGATTACTATCTACGTATATCCCTAAGTCCCCGACTACTGAGTCAATTCTAAGGGGGTGTGTTGTCACTATGATAGTTACCAGGGATGGAAGACTTCCCAAAGGATACTATTATGCATTTCTTGGAATTTAGTTTTAGTCTATGGCTCTGACACAAGTTGTTTGTCTGCGTCAGCCCCTCCTGGAAAATATGTGTGTCAGTGTGAGAGTCAATGGCAGCTCCTAAATTGTAATCATCTGCAAATTTAGACAGCCAGAGACCACTGACATTGGCCCTGCCATCTGGGAAGTAAATGCCAAAAAGGAGTGGTCCAAGGACTGATCCCTGAGGGACTCCACTTGTGACTGGCCTCTTTGTAGAGGTGGTCTCCCCAATTCTAACTTCCTGGGTCTTGTCTGTGAGCCAGTTGGCTATCCATCAGGTGACATATGGGTTTGTACCTAACCTCTTAAGTTTGTCAACAATGCCCAAGTAGGGTATTTTGTCAAATGCCTTGGCCAGGTCAAGGTAGGCAGTGTGAACGATTTTGACCTCATCCATTGCTTTGGTGACCTTCTCAAAGAAGTCCACCAGGTTGAGTAGTCAATATCTGCCCTTGACAAAACCAAACTGGATTGGGTCCAGTGTCTGGAGGTTTACTACATCTCTGTTGATCATCTCCATGATTCGTTTCCAGTTCAGGTGCTTAAGGGATGCAAGGGCCCATCCTGGAGACAGGAGGTGAAGACACACACACACAGGCTCTACCCATCAAAAGATGTATAGCAATGCATAGGGCAACCTGGGATGGATGTTTGGGTCACTTAGCCACAGATGGGTGACAGTCTTCATAGCAAGTATGAGGAGATGCAAACTCAAAGAGAAAGAGGAAGAGCACTGTGTCTCACCTCAGTAACATGGTTCTTACATTCCCACACACAGGGGTGAGGTTACGTTACATAAATAAATGTTGCCATTAACAGGATCTCAGCAAGAGCACATAATACCTTTATGGCTGCCTGAACCATGGCCTCCCTTGTACAGCTCTCACCTCAGCACCAGACATAATGGCCAGACTGAAGGAATGAACAGACAGTCTTGATCAAGGGTAGGCTTGATGGTCTGTAGGCACTGGGGCAAAAATCACCTAGGAAAAATATCATCATGTCATTGTCTATGAAAAAGTATCATCAGGTCATCTGTGTACTTGAAAGATATGCAAGCTGGCATTACATAGCAAAAAGAGTGAGTTATTGAGAAGTGCAACAATTTAATTAAAAAAAATGCTTTATCTGAAAAGGCAGAAACAATGAAAATGTACAATCTAAACCAAGTAAAATTAGGGCAGCAAATGGGTGAATCTCTCCCTTTAAATTCTTGCTTTTGGACTTGTGTTCTATGCCCTGTACTTTAGACAGCATCTTTCAACACAGGCATACAAAGGAATAAAACAGAAGTAATTCCTTCCAAGCATCCAAGACCCAATGCAGCTGTTCTCTTAATTTATCATTTCCCCACACTACCCAAGGTTTATTTATTTATTTTTTTCATTTTATTTATTTTATTTAACATTTATTAACCAGGAAAGTCCGACCTGGAATAAGAAGCCAATTTTCAGCAGAGGCCTGGGGAGACACACTTCAGATGCATGTTTTTGTAACGTGAGAGAAAACCCACATGAATGCAGGGAGGACATGCAGACTCTGCACAGAAGGCACTCCAGTTGAGAATTGAACCGGAGAAACTCTTGCTGTGAGATGACAATGCTACGACTGCACACTTCTTTCCATTTTTGTTGCAGTTAGTTCACCTTCTCTGAATACATTCTTGACTTTGATGCCCCAAATACAGTCATTTGCATTTATTATTATGAATCTAAGATATTATATGGCTTGTCTGACCATTCCACTAACCTTACCAAGTACATCTGTATTCTATTCTATTCTTTTCATTGCAACTGAACTGTGTTGTTTATCTTTGTACCATATGGAAAACGGTATATATTTTCTTTCAGACTTTTTTTTTAATATTCTACACAAATAAAAAAGGCACAAGGACATCTAGTTGCAGTCTCAGTTTTTCATGATGTATTCCATTTACAACCTTATACTTACTAACCACTCCCAATCACACACACACCCTAACTGCCAATTAAGCAATTAACCCATAACGCCACACACACCACTCCCATAGAATCACACTCCACCACACCCTTCTTACCTCCACCTTACTATCACATAACACACACTCAAACATCAGACCTGTACACACTACAGTCTATCACAAACAAGATAAGATGTACTCCTCACAACAATCCCAGCTACTGAAAGCAGTACTCCACTTACTACCACTCTCCATTCTTCTCCTACTCTCCCTCCTCTCCTCCCACCACACACACAACTCCAAATCACACGCCCACCCCAATGGCAAACTGAAGCTATATCCAGTAACCTAAAGCTTAAGAGCTTCCCTATCTCTCCCAGTTACCTCAACTCCCAGCAAACCTTCTCATTTCTACAATATAAACTAACAGTCAAACTCAACCCCTACGTCTCTGCTAACTTTACCTACTCCATACTCTCACCCAATGCGGCGATATACACCCCAATCCAGGCCCCACTACAGCCACCTATCCCATCCCTACACAACAAAACCCCCTCTACCACAAGCCTACCTCACCACTCCTGTTTCTTAACATAAATGTAAGGAGCATATCTAACAAAATACAAGACCTTCATGCCCTAATAGCACTATATCAACCTGATATAGCAGTATTAACTGAAACTTGGCTCAAACCACAACACCAAAATAATGAAATTACACCTCCAGGCTATAGTATTATACGGAAAGATAGGCTAGAGAAGAAAGGAGGGGGCATTGCAATACTATTCCAAAGTCACCTCACTCTAGAACAAATAGACTACAACACCCAGGAAGTGAAAGTCATAGAACTAATCATTGCAAAACTTAAACTTAACAACAACAAAAATATAATTATTGCAGGGGCCTATATCCCACCAGGTAATAACATCCTCATCATGGAGAGTCTACTAAGCTGGATCTCTACCCCCCTACCACAGCAAACCATACTACTAGGAGACTAACATTGACTGGACAACCATTTCCAGCAAAACCCAATGGCCCACATAAACCTACATGGATTCATCCAAGTAATATTCACCCCAACCAGAATTGACAAAGCTTCCAAATGTGAATCCATCCTCGATTGGATTCTGCTATCCAACCCAACTCTAGCACAACAATCAGGATGTCTACCCGATAGTATAAGTGACCACCTACCAACCTACTTAATTAGGACTAGACCACATAACATCAGCCAACCCATCCTTAGAGTCATCCGCAGTAAAAAGAACTTTGTACCCACCAACTTCATTTATGCACTAAAATGTACTAATTGGAACCCCCTAAAGCTACTACCTCTTGACGAAGCCGTACAATGCTTCAACTCCACATTCTTAGATATCCTAAACCTTCATGTTGCCATCCGTAGCATAAGACTGAAAATTAACTATGCCAAATGGCTAAACAAAGAATCTAAAACTACCATGAAAGAAAGGGACAAAGCCTGGATCCAGCTTCAGAAAAGCAAAATGGCTAATACAAAGCAAATATACCTTGAACTCCACAACAAAGCAAAGAGACAAATTAGACAGGATAAAATTAACTACTACAAAACCATGCAAGAAAAACATGCTCATAACTCAAAGAAATTCTGGGCCACTTTAAACAGTATAATGCACCCAGGAAAAGCCCCCACCCCAACCCCTGTACTACCAAACGTCCACAGCAACATTCCCACTCAATTCAACAAATTCTTTACCAAAATAGTTCAAACCCTTGCTAAGGCTCAAGATAGCACTGATAGCCCCACAACAGTAGTTCCCCCTCCACCCCCAAATAAAACACTAAATAAAAACACCTCCAACTTTTCCCTGCAACCAGTACCCACCAAAGTAATTTCTCGACTTCTAAACAAACTTAAACCCAGCACACTAGCAGCTGATAAACTACCAGCAGATTTCCTACAAATAGCATCAGAGGCAATAGCGTACCCAGTGTCCATACTCATAAATAGATAAATTGCAGAAAGTAAGGTTCCCACCCTGTGGAAAACATCTCACATTATTCCTCTACACAAAGGAGGTAACTCCTTAGAACTCACCAACTATCGACCTATAGCAATCCTATCACCACTATCCAAAATATTAGAAAGAGTTGTGTACTTCCAAATACTCCAGTATCTCCTTCAAAATAATTTATTTTCCAGAACCCAGCATGGCTTTAGACCTTCCTATAGCACCACTACAGCACTATTATCTTTCTCCAATACAGTCAACAACTATAGAAATAAGGGACTATTTGTATCTTCCATATTCTTAGACCTGTCAAAAGCTTTTGAAATGATTAACCACAGCCTTCTTCTCAAACTCTGTCACACCTAAACCTATGCTCCTCCTCCATAGACTGGTTTACAAGCTATTTATCAGAATGGCAACAAGCTGTCCTCTGGCAAGGCCAATTGTCCTCTGGCAAGGCCAATTGTCCCCCCTACTCCCAGTGAGCATAGGAGTGCCACAAGGGTCTATCCTAGGCCCAGTGCTCTTTTCACTATTTACCAATCACATCTCTTCTTCCTCAGTCAATGCCACTGTTGTACAATATGCTGATGATACAACCCTAGTTTGCACTGCCCCCAACCTAAAAGAGCTACAAACCTTGAACCAGAACAATTTTACTCTAGCTGAAACCTGGTTCACTAACATTAAACTGATTCTTAATCCCCAAAAAACAATCTATTGATTTTTAGTCCTGGTCAATCCCCTCCACTAAACAATGATTTCACCATCAAGTCAAAGGACAACATCCAAAACACCCCCCACTTCTCACACAAAGCTATTAGATGTTGAAATCGACAATCTAAAATTTGATACCCACATAGCCCAAACTATCAAAAAAGTACATAAAAAACTAGGACTCTTCTATAGGAATAAGCAATATCTGACCAAACAAACCAAAGCAACCATAGTGAGGACTCATCTCCTACCCATCCTTCTCTACGCCTCCCCTGTCCTGACTAATCTACGCCAAACAGACCTAAAGAAAATGGAATCTTGTTACAACAAGATTGCCAAATTTGCAGCAGAAGCCTCATACAGATCCCACCATTGTCTTGCCTTAAAGCAACTCAAATGGCTTGAGCTCCCTCATCTACTGCTACTCAGAGTTGATGAGCTGTTGAAAGTTGGCTATTATCTTCCTGAAAACTCGCCTGCCCTTCAGGGGATACTTCAGCCCCACATGCCCACAAGACCTTTAAGATCCAGTAACCAGAACCTCATAAAGGTCATCAAACATAACAACGACACCGGGAAATCTCTATTCGCCTACACCATTACTTGAACTTGGAACTCACTACCAGGCCAGATAACTTCCACTGTATCTAACAGTCAATTTAAATATCGCCTGAAAACCCACTACATAGATACCTGGCTATGCCCATTCTTCTCCCCAGGATAGTTCCTATTACCAACAAAGCACAATACTATACAGTAGGTTCTACAGCATACTCCTGCATAGTATTAATCTACATCCCAACAAAAATACACAATAGAATACAAATATCTAAATAAAGCTATCCATTCCATGCACAAAGACAACTATGTCATTCTTGCTTATTAGCTACAACTCCTTATTTAACACAATATTACATAACTATGAGGGGATTAAAGGTGTTACTCTTAGAAACTTAATGAGTCTTGCTTATAATTTGTTGTGTTTTTGTAACCTAATGTAAGTTTATGTATTGATTATAACCACTAACTTGAAATCCTTGAACAAATGTAACAATTTTTGTTTGATCTGACTTGTTTAATTTGTTTTATTGGAATTGTTTTTATTTGATTTGTTTGATTTACGTGAACTGTTGTTTGTTTTGCTTTTGCAGCTTTTCTTTGCGGGCCTCCGCTGAAAATGGATCTGTATCCAGTCGGCTTCTCCCGGTCAACAAATATAAAATAAAATAAAATAAATGATATACTGAGGCTCAGAGTCTGAGAAACATCTGCCAAGGTTGACAAAACTGTTTAACATTAACTCCTTGCAACGGCACTCTGTAATACACCAAGCTAACTTTCTATAAATAAGTTTTTGGCCCCCATTCACCAACACCTTGAATCATAAAACATTCATACTTTACTGGACCATTTGTTATTTCTAACACTGGCACCTTACGACACTGGAAGGAGGAGGTGAGAGCTGGGGACTTATTTTTGAGGTAGGCAAGTTGGACTAAATAGTTCCCTTTTTAGTTATGACCTAGTTACAATAGGTTAAATGTGACAATCATCAGTGAGAATATCCAAGCCAACATTATTAGGCTAAATTAAAGGAAAACATATATACTCAATAGTGTAAATATAAAAGCAGGCAATACAATTTCAACAGTTGGTTTCCCATCTCATCCACTATGACTGACTTCCACTTCAATGCTTTGTGTTTCCATTGTAGCTCAATAATCACTGTGGTGTAAGGGAGGTACTCCTGCATTCCTACAGCTGGAGAATCTTGAAGTTAGTACATTTGCAGTTGTTGGGATGGGGCTGATTCAAGGGAGAATATCAAACTGAAAAAATATTTATTTTGCTGTTCTGTTTTTTCCAATGTAGTCAGAGTTTGATTTAGTGAATCAGAAGTCAGCTAGAGATTTGTTGATAATTACCCATGACACACAAAACACCCCAGAGCTGCAAGAAGCATGAACCAACACTTCATGTAAAGACTATATTGTATTCAATTAAGTAACAGCACCTATGCGGCAGAATCAGCAGCAGCATTTAGCTTTTTTACAGAAGTTTGAGTCATGCAGACAAGGCAAAAGGAGCACCATGCTGTCTGCTTTCACTAGGACGTTCTATAATGCCAGACCTCAAAAAGAGCGAGCTAATGAATAATGTGGAACTGCAACTATCGCACCAAGTGAATCAGATGACCTTGAGTCTTCTTGAGGTATGTGCAATTGCAGTAATAATCTAAAAGGTGTTTCTATGATTCCTGAAAAATGTGATGCAATGCCTGTTACAGCACGCCAGAGTCGGCACACACATTAATTCTGTAATTCTCACAAGGAATGCTGTACATTCTGTGGTGATCTTGTGCTTTCCAAATGTCCTTGTTGTAAATGGGGTCTTCTTCCAGAAGGCACTCTGGATGGACCTCACCAGCTCCTTTCACTGGCAGAATGGGCATAGTTGGTGTCTCCCACTCCCTCCACTCCTGTCAGGGTCACTACTTGAACACAGGTTGTATGGGATACAGGCACGGGCACAACCTCTATGGAGTTGGCCATGCACTATGCTAAAATTGATGAAAAAGCTATATCCAAACATTTTACTGACTAATGCTTTGGCAACCAAATCAGAGAATTGTAGTAGACATATCTGACATGCCCTTCTAGCACAGAGTCTAGAAAGCAACTGGACCTGTGCAGCACTTCTCTTAACCTAACCAAAAGTTCTGCTTTTTAACTGTCAGACTAAATGCTCTGTAGTTTTCTGCCTCACATTCTCTCCAGCTTTTATGAACAGGGACTACAACTGCCTTCAATGAATTCTCAGATGTCACACGTTTCTCGCACAATATGATCTGCTGTACAAGGTAGGCACTGGCAATTCTGCACTTGGTTAAATGCTCTGTACTTCAAAGTAACAAACTTGCAAGGGTTATTTCAACTTCTCATTCAATGAAAGTCTCACTGTAGTTTCTTCTATTAACTTTCACTTTCCAGGAGTAAGAACAGTTGCTCTGTCACTAACAAGTTAATCCAGATGTTAATTTTGCTTGCTCTGTCAGTTCTGCACCATCACAATTACTGCCAGATACATATTACTCTAATATAGGTTTAATTTTGCTAATAGAGCTATAATAAAATATTTAATTTCCTCAGTAATAAGTTTTAAATGCATCTTCTACATCAGTCTTTCACAACCTGTAACAGTTGTCTGATATAGAAAATGTAAACCTAAATACAAAGTGTTTTGTTTGAGGTATGAAGTATTAATTTATGAAGAAAATGTCAATGGTAGTACCTAACTAAAGCCTAAGCATTTGTACGTGCAGCTGTAGAAATTATTTTACCCTTCCCCTGAACCACTTCTCCATGATACATCTTACCTGTACAGTAATACTACGTGGCCCTAAGTAAAGGTTATTTATTTATTTAACATTTGTTAACCAGGAAAGTTTGACTTGGAACGAAGCCAATTTTCAGCGGAGGCCCAGGGAGAAATGCTCCAGATACATGTCTTTGTAATGTGGGAGGAAACTGGAGCACCCGGAGGAAACCCACACAAATGCAGGGAGGACATGCAGACTCCACACAGAGGGCACCCCAGCTGAGAATCAAACCACAGAACCTCTTGCTGTGAGGCGACAACGCTACCACTGCGCCGTCCATTATAAGTTTCTCTGCTTCATAAAACAAAGACCCAAACTATCAAAGGGAATATTAAGTCTTACAAATAAACTTCTTTGCTTTGTTTTCTTCAGTCCTGCATGCTGGAAGCCTTCCAAGATTGCATAGCCACTGCTGCCTGAATCCTGTGGCAATTATACATAATGTCGTGTACAATACAGCCTACTAGCATGTGGTGCTCTCATTAAGCCTCTCTAACTTCCCGATGGAAGTGTTAATGAGGCCCAGTATAACCTGGGAAACCGACTGCTGCTACTGTAACTTAACTCACATTGCCTTCTTTTCCTAATCATTTTGTGATGCAGGAACTCACATATCAAACATGATTAAAAAAAAATACAAGGTGAATATGAAGGATGAAAACAGGGGTGTACATATGGTAAAACAGGGGGGAAGAGAGCTAGCAGGGTGTGAAAACCACATGTTCTAACAGAGGGAAATGGTAAGGTAATGAGGTCAAACCAGGGGACAAAATACTCTTCAAGTGTATTTAGGTATGATAATGAGAAATAAACTGAAAATTAAAAAAAATTTCAAAATGTGATAGGAGATTCACAACGGGAAAAAATCAAGAACTACATAAAGTACTGAAACATCACTTCAGCTTGGCTTTTATGTAATTAAATGAGCATAATTAAATATCGCACATACGTGAAAATGACCACATCTAAGCAGAGGGATAATTAGAAAAAAACATGAAAAACTAAAAGAGAATGAAGTCTTTGCCTCATGACTCATCTAAGAATCCTTACAAAATTCAAGACATGCAATACTGGTGATGTTTTACACTACATTATTAAAGAAGGAGAAAACAACCATATAAAAAGGGTTTTACATGGCTTGGAGGCAGAAAACTGAATAATTACTAGTAGCATATATATTTTTTGTTTATTGATTCACACATCTTTAAAAATAGACAATTTACTTTTGTCAACCAAGCAACAGATTGTAAAAACTGTATATAAACCAAACAGATTTAGTTGTTTTCCACAATCAGTAGATTTAAACATCTTTGGCAGTATAAGATAATTATCTTAAAACTCACTCATCTCCTGACAGCACAGTCTACTTTTCTTGTACATCTGTTTCTAGATATGACAGTACCTGTAAATCTTCATTGTGGCACATTTAAATAGACTTCATGTTCATTTTAAAGCACTTGCTGTCCATCAAGTAGTATTTCTGTGCATCTTCTGCCTCATACTACAGCTAACATTTCATATTTTGTTATTACAGTTGGTGTTTAAAGGTGAGATCTTTGGTGATAATGCACAATACCTTTTGTCACAGTCTTATCTTGACATTACATACAGTGCCACAAGCTTGTCATGATTTTTCCTTTATGGCATATATAAGTCCATTACCTCTCTCCAAATTTCATTTGGTGACTTTTCTATTTCAATATCCTAGCTTTTTTTTCCCTACAAATACCAGTTCCTAAAATATGCATGTTAACTGAAATTCAACTCATTTACTATCTCGGTTGACCCACAGACTCAAAAGCTAAATAATTAAATAAAATGTAATATATATATATATATATATATATATATATATATATATATATATATATATATATATATATAGTGTATATATACAGTACAATGGATGTTGTCCCCTTTAGTGGCTTCACCACTAGAAATAAGTCTATGTCAAGCTCTGTTGATGGATCCTTATACTCCAGCCTTTCCAATTCTCAGTTTGCACTGTCCTGCTGTTAACCATTAGAATGCAAGATGGGTCTTTCTATGTCTCCTAGACCTTCTTGCAGGCTTGAATCTGGTGGCCTCAATCTGGGGAAGAGGCATCATCTGTAACTCAGTGCAGTGGGCCCACTGGAAAATGGCTAGCAGATGATGCTAGTAGGCAAAAGCAAGGACACTAAGTCAGCTACAGCCAGAATAACTGGAGTTTCTGAGAGAAGACACAAGAGGTTTGTATAACAGAAAATTCCAATAAACAGGAAACACAGACTGGTACTCTAAGTGAATTATCATTTATTCCTGCTAATGAAAAGCACCTGGATACATGTTCCTTTATAAGGCCACTGAACATACAGTAAGGCAGGGTCACTTGTTTA
Source organism: Protopterus annectens (assembly GCF_019279795.1). NCBI lineage: Eukaryota > Metazoa > Chordata > Ceratodontiformes > Protopteridae > Protopterus > Protopterus annectens. Next base: position 158,162,003 of record NC_056730.1, on the reverse strand, counting down.
TGTATTCAGTTGAGGAGTATTTTTCTATTTATTTTTTATGAAGGAGAGATATACTTAGGTCACAGCTGTTGTTTCCATGATGGGAGTCTGGATTCCAGATTTGGTGTTTTGTGCTACCAGTGGAAGCCCTGATAATTGGGATCCAGAGCTATTTCAATACAAATGATTTGTGTGCCAGACACTTTTGGTTGTATTTAGCCAGCAAAATATGGCTAAAATACCTTGGGTTTTGTTCACAGAATAAGACACTATTTATGAGACTTGACTTGTATGCCATACTTAAATTTGCTTGTTCAAAGGCACTGCTTAATGAACCTCGCATGTTACCTGTTCAAACACAAGCAAGGAGTGACTTTTAAACCATCTATTGTGCACAGTTTTGTGAAAGACGGTCACTACAGCATCCCTGTTCTAAGGGTGCAAAAGAGTCTGTCAGCTATCTTTGCGACAGAACCTTTACTGGGTGGTTGTTAGAGGAGTTGCTAGTAAAATTATCCATCGTTTTCGTTTTATGACTGAAATGCTTTTGCTATACACTGCTGCATCAAGTTGTTGCTCCTTTTCTTTGTCTATATGATCTGAGCGATTGCCTGAAAAGGGTCTGTAGACCAGTGCACCAACTAAGCTAAAAAGATGTTATGTACTTACCATAATGTTCCATGTTTGTAGTCCATCTCACCTACATTCTTGCTGGAAGGGGTTCGAAGCCGATATTCGGCTCCGACTCGGCCGATACTAAAGCTCGAGAGCTTTTACTGGCTCAAGGCTAACCCCTATCCTATGGTGCCTTACGGCAATTCTTCAGATCTTGTTTGCAAGAAAGCAATAAGTAGCTAACATGTATGAAATATTAGATCTGTATACATACAGAGAAAACATCTTGTAATATAATCCATGCCAGGTGGACAACTAAAAACCAGGTCAGACAGCACCAGTATAGTCCACCAGATCCTCCAGAAACAGGAAGGGGGTTGGAGGGAAGGACACAAGAATGTAGGTGAGATGGACTACAAACATGGAACATTATGGTAAGTACATAACTTCTTTATGTTATGTAGTCCTATCTCACCGTAATTCTTTCTGGATGGGACAGCATCCCTAGCACCTTTATCCTGGGTGGCTCAAGTGAAGAGACTCTTCAGCACAGTGGACCCAAAGGATGACCTGTCCCGGGAGGCCAAATTCAATTTGTAATAAGTGACAAAAAGTATGTGGTCTTGCCCAAGTAGCTGCTGTGCAAATAGTATCAATTGGGAGCCTAAATCTAAAGGCACATGAAGTAGATACAGCTCTAGTAGAATGGCCTTTGACTTTGATGGGTAATTGCCAGCAGTTTGATAAGCAAAGGAAATGCAATCTGAAAGCCATTTTGAAAGAGTAACCTTGCAAACAGGCAAGCCCTTATTCTTGTCAGAAAAGGAAACAAATAACTGATCTGATTTTCTGAATTCTTTAGTCCTGTGTAAATAAAATCTGAGAATTCTGTGAACGTCTAACTGGTGTAGTCTATACTCAGATTTATTGGAGTGGTTCGGAAAAAACACTGGTAGCTCAATAGTGGTGTTCAGATTGTGCTCTGAGCATACCCTGGGAAGAAAGTATGGGTTTGTCCCGAGTGAGACTCTATCCTTGTAAAAAATAATGTAAGGAGGTCGAATAGTAAGAGTTGCAGTTCTGAGACTCTCCTAGCAGATGTTATGGCTACTAAGAATAGTGTTTTCCACGACAACAAATTCAGGTCTGATGAAGAGGAGCGCTCAAAGGGTGCAGACATTAAAGATGAGAGGACTAAGTTTAAGTCCCAGGGTTCTAATGACTGTTTGATTGGAGGTCTGAGAAGAAGAACTCCTTTTAAGAAGGTTTTGCACAAAGAGTGTGACATGACTGGATTTCCCATGAAGCCAAAAATGGAAATTGGAAATGGCAGCTAACTAAACTCTGACTGTAGCGACTGCAGCTCCTACATGAAAAACTGACACTAGAAAGGATAGAATATATTCTATAGGAGCCATATATGGATCTAAGCCTTGGTTTGTAGCCCAAATAGAAAACCTTTTCCATTTGCTGGAGTATAGTTTCTGAGTGGAAGGTTTATGGGATGAGATCAGAATTTGTTTGACAGAAGGAGATAGGGGATTACACCTGGCTATTTGTGGAACTGGAGCAGCCATGCTATCAATTTGAGGGTGTGGATGGTGGGATGGAACTGCCTCGATTGATGAATCAGGAGGTCTGGAGATGGGTCCAGAATCCATGGTTCCTCCAAAAGATAGGGACACAGAAAGGGAAACCATACTTGTCAAGGCCAGTAAGGAGCAATGAGGATCAGGGAACTCCTCAACTGTTTTGCTTTCTATATTACCTTTGGGATGAGAGAAAAAGTGGAAAGGCATAAAGAAGTCCCGGGGGGCCAATCGTGGACTAGAGCATCCCCGGATGGGGAATGTGGGCAAAGTAGCTGCTGCATTTGGTGCTCAGGTGAGTGGTGAACAGGTCACAGCAAGGCTGGCCCCACCTGTGAAAGATCTCTTTTGCAACTTCTGGATTCAGGGACCACTTGTGAGGCATCAGAATTGCTCGGCTGAGTTTGTCTGCTATTATGTTGGATTTCCCCAGGATGTGCATTGCTACCAGAAAGCATTGAGTGTCCATCGCCCATTTCCAAACTCTTAAGGCCTCTCGACAAAGCAGGTAAGATTTGGTTCCCCCTTGCTTGTTTATGTACCACACGACAGACATGTTGTCTGGCTGGATCGCAATTGTCCCGGTGGGAAGGGAGCTGTGAAGTGCTTGCAATGCATACAGCACCGCTCTCATCTCCAGAACATTGATGTGCAAGTGGTTCTTGTGGTTCTGCCAAGTACCTTGGACTGTCATTCCCAGATAATGCCCTCCCCCACTCTATCTGGGAAGCGTCCACGGTCAAAACTGCGTTCTCTTGGGGAGCAACAAGTGGACGACCTAGGAGAAGTTGTTTTGTGTGCAACCACCATGTCAGATCCTTCTTGCAGATGTTTGTTATAAAAATCTGATGAGACAATGGGAGGTCTTGCATCGACCATTGGGCAAATAATAGCCACTGAAGTATCCTCATGTGTAGAAGGGATAGAGGAACTAGTAGGATGGAGGAAGCCATAGTCCCTAGGACTTGGACTACCCTGGCCTGAACTTTTTAGCAAGGATCTGACTTGACTGCTTAGAGACTCTACTCTTTCTGGTGTTAGTCTTGCTGACATGGTGGTTGTGTCTATTTCTGAGCCTAAGAATACAATGTGCTGCGAAAGAGATAAGGCTGACTTTTTTAGGTTGACTGTGATGCCTAGACTGGCGCACAAGGATAGAGTCTCTTCCCTGGTTCTGATGAGTTGATGCTTGGTGGCAGAAGTGAGGAGCCAGTCGTCTAGGTACGGAAATACCTGGAATCCTTGACATCTCAGGTGAGCCGTAACCACTGCCATGCATTTGGTGAACACTCTGGGGGCTGCAGTGAGACCAAAGGGCAGTGTCCTGAACTGAAAATGACTGACTCCCAGCCGGAAGCGTAAGTGTCTCCTGGAGCGCCTGTCCATTTTGATGTGGTAGTACGCATCCTGGAGATCTATTGAACACATCCAATTGCCTTTCCCGATAAAAGGAAATATCGACTGCAGAGTGATAATTCGGAACTTTGATTTCTTTGCAGACTTGTTGAGCCTGCTGAGATCTAGAATTGATCTCCAGACAACTGTCTTTTTCAGAAGTAAAAAGAATCGAGAGGAAGTTCCGGATCCTATTTGCTCTGCAGAGACTTCTCGGATGACTCTTTTTTGCAGCAACGAGATGACCTCTGATGTTGCACGGTCTAGTTGAATGGGTGGTACTTCGGGTAGAGACCGGGTTGTTGGGAGTTTGGAAATAAAGGGGATCAGATAACCTCTGGATATTATGGTGTGTACCCAACGATCCTGTGAAATGGTTAGCCAGGTGCTTGGGTACAGCGATAGACGACCTCCGACTACCTCCAGAGACGGGACAGTTAGGCAACCACTCAGGGCCACTGGAAGAGGCGATAAGAGAAGGTTTCTCTGTCTTCCTGATGTTGCAGACCTCCTCTGCCGCGAGGGTGGCGTCTTCCATTATACCCTCCCCTCTGCCTCTAGGGGAGGGTTGACCTTGTGCCTGAGAGAAACCGTTTTGGGATTTACGGAACCACATTTTCCCTCCCGTATTACCCTTGGGATAGGGTCTAGACGGTAGGGAGAAATGGACTCAGACAGCAGATAAGGTTTTCCCTTCCTGCTCGCACCTGGTCAAAGTCTCTTTCACCTGGGGTCCAAAAAGAGATGAACCATCAAAGGGGACGTTAGTGAAGGAAGACTTGAAGGATTCCGTGAAATTACAAAGATGCATCCAAGAATGTCTCCTGAGGGATATTCCTGCTGTGGCTGCCCTACTTGCTCCATCTGATGAGTATGATATCAGCCTCATGGAGGAGTTCGCTATCGATGTAAGGGTGGAGAGCTTTGCAGAAACCTTATCCATGGAACACGGAGCTACTGAATCCTAGAGGGTATCTCCTAACTCCTTCAAGAGATCCCTCTGAAGACGAGTAAAATGGGTAAGGTAATTCACCGATCTTAATGTAAATGCCGCTGAAGAGAAGGTACGCTTCCCATACCTATCCAACGTCCTGGACTCCTTGTTAGGAGGATGGATATTAGAAGATGTTTCGGATAACTCCTTCTTGGTGGCCGCTGCTACCACCATAGCATCAACGGAAACTCCTTTGCCAAGGAAAGTCTTATCCTCAGGTGCTGTCATAAATTTATTTGGCCTCCTCGGGACGGGCTCCACTGAGTCTGGGGAGGTCCAGGCTTTCTGCGATATGACACCCAATAGATGATCATAAGGCGGTGTCACCAGGAGGTGGAAGGTCGGGAACCAAAGGCCTCAAGATGCACTGATTCATCCTCAGTAGGGTTAGAGGTCTTCCAATCACCTCTGTCTAAGGATTTCTAGGATGTCAGAAAAGGAGACATCCTCAGAGGGGAATCTAGAGGACCATTCTGATTCCTGTAAATCAGTGTCAGAAGTGACAGACTCAGGTGAGTCAAACATGCTTCCTCTTACACAGTCTCTTCCGAGGGAGCTCTCCAGTGGGATAATCTGGGGAGGTCTCGGAAGAGGGGGCACCTCCAATGGGAGCTGCTTGGACCTTTGGTTCCCTATGCTGTGGGGGTGGCAGGGGGGAATGAGGTTGCTGCCTGCTGCTGGTGGGACACAGATTCCAAAGGTATGGCTTTAGCAGAAGATAAAGCCTTCTCTATAGCTTTGAAAGCCTTTCCTCCCCGCTCCAAAGACCTCCGCTCCGAGGAGATGGATGGTCGGCTCCTAGCAAGGGGGAACGGCTCCAAAGCAGAAGTGGGGGCAGAGATGAGTCGAGCCGAGGCATCGAGAGGGAGGGTCTGTTCAGAAGAAAAGCCAGGGTGACTGTCCCCCTTGGAGTCGACTCGAGAGCATCGGCTCCCAGATCCCTCAGCTCCAGACTGAGCCACCGAGGATAGAGTAATCAGTTCCAAGGAAGTGGTTTGGATCCCTGGAACAGACGGGTCGAAGATTGAAGAACCTAAAGTAATAGGCTCCGAGAGCGAAGCAGTTGAAGGAGGAACAGTGGCAAGTAAGGGTGTCAGCTCCGAAGCCTTTGGGTCCGGAGGGGCCAATTTCCTTGCCAGAGTTGATCTGAAAGCAACCTCTTCACCAGCCGCTCGATGTCCTCATCTGATAGTGTCCTGGAGGATCTGGTGGAGACAGAAGGAGATCTCCTCCTCTCCAAAATAGGAGATCTCAAGGTGGGTGACATCAATATCATGCAAACTTTTCAGTACTGAAGGTTGCCTCGGCAACGAGGAGACCGAAGGTACCAATGTGGAAGAAGCTGAATCGGAGCCAGAACTCCTTGGCTCCGACACTTTGGTCTTTTTCGACGGCTCCGAAGCTGGGGCCGAAGATTTTCCCTTTGTAGCCTTAGGAGCTGCTTGACCGAGTTCCAGCTGTTCCAGGAAGGAACTGGTCATAAGACTCCTATCAATAAGTTTTCGTTTCCTCTCATTTAAGACCCTGGTGCTAAATGCATGGCAAAAGGTACAGGGGTCTTGCAAATGAGCTTCACCTAAACAGTACACGCAACTGGTGTGACTGACTGTCAGAGACATTTTTTGTGAGCATCTATCGCACTTTTTAAACCCTGAAGGGCGATGATCCTTATGCTCTCTATCCTTATCTTTAGACATACTTACTAAAACTATAGACTAGCTAGACAAGCAACAATAACAACAATAACTAAGTACTAACTATTGATAAAGGATAATAAGAAGAGAGTGGTTATATTATTTATTTATTTTTTTATATGACACACACTCAGGGAGGAAAGGCCCTTTAACTTAAACGGGCCGTACAATCCTAGGGGGAAGAACAGGGGTCAGAAACTCTCAATAACAGTCACACAAGAGATGAAGTATTAAAGACTGTAAAAGGGATAGTAAAGGTCAAGAAAAAGGACTAAATTTAGTAAATAAACTGTTACCAATGAGCCAGTAAGGCACAACCTCGAAGCTTTTGCGGCAAACGAGATCTGGGGAATTGCCATGAGGCACCATGGGACAGGGGTTAGCCTCGAGCCAGTAAAAGCTCTCGAGCTTTAGTATCGACCGAGTCAGGGCTGAATATCGGCTCCAAACCCATCCAGCAAGAATTACGGCGAGATAGGACTACATAACATCAACAGTTACATTTCCCATGAAACAACAAACATAATTACAGGACAGATATATACAGTAAAAGTATTTACTTTAACAATTATAACTCTATATAGTTGTTCCAGCTATAAAATCTTGCAGAAGTAAATGGATTGATACTGCAGAAAGGAAACATCATTGTAAAGAAGTTTAGTGTTCTTTCATTTCACTAAAGAAGGATTGCAAGGAGTTCAAGATAAGTACTGAAGTTAGTTACAAAATTATGTAGGAAGGGAGATTTTACTGTTGTGCACATTTGTAGATAGTACAAGAGAGATGTACATGTACCCATGAACTACCACATAGGCAGCTATCTACTTAACGTACCCATGAACTACCACATAAGCAGCAACATCGAATGTGTGATAAGAGACCTTGGGACCCAGGTGGACAGTAGTCTCTCCTTTGATAGTCACATTGCCACAGTAGTCAAGAAGTCCTTCTACGTGGCACACCTCATCATAAACGGGTTCTCATCCAGGAAAAAAAAAGGTCATTGTTCCCCTCTACTCGACACTCATTAGACCCATTATAGAGTACAACACCCCTTTTGGAATGTACCTCACAAGACATCTGCAGCAGCTGGAAAGGCCACAGAAGTACCTCACAAAGAGGATTACTGGCCTCAAACAAATGCCCTACACTGACGGTCTCAGAAAACTCCAGCTTTACTCCGTAGAATATCATCTACTCCGAGGTGATCTCTGCCTAACATATAAAGCTATGTCACACCCAGAGCTGTTGGACATGCTACACCTAAAGAAATCCCAATCCCTCCGAGCTACACGCTCTAGGGACCTAAACCTTGTCACCACAATAAACAGGACATGCTGGAGGGATAGATTCCTGTCCCAAAGACTTCCTATACTCTGGAACAGTCTACCCATCTATGTCAAGCAAAGCTCTTCATTAGCACTCTTCAAGAAAAGTCTTGATGAGTGGATGGGAAATAGGAAATACACCCCGGGGATCACTTCTGCGTCTCTGCTCGACAGTGGCACAGGAATGCTTCCTGAAACTTCTGCTATACATTTTTTAATTGTAGCATACCATTTTGCTTGCAACAAAAGTAGTCAATGAAGCCAGCTTTCCATTCTAAAAACTCACATTTATTTTCAAAAAATAACGTTCAGAATAAACGAAAATGCAGTTTATATCAAACAGTTCTGTCTGCAATCAAAATGAATTCTCGTCTTCAGTTTTTGCTCAACAGGCTTTTCATAGTTAAAGTCAAAAGCAATATTTCCTTTATATTCAGATACAATATTCCCCTTTACACAGGGTTCTGGCATAGTGGCTGGCAAAATAAATGGAAAGTACCTAAACCTCACAACAATGTAGCAGCTCTCTTTACAGTTTGTCCAAAAGGAACAAACCAAAATATATTTTTCTGTCACCCAGCAAGAGAAACCACTGTCAAATACTGTTGAATATCTGGGGCTCCCCACCCTTCTAATCCCACTGTGGCCCTCAATATAGCCTTTTGAAATCTCTCCCTAACTCCTTTCCAAATAAACTAATCACATCTTTTGAATTTATCCCAATATCTTACTAAAGAGACTAATGAAAAATAGCTGCTCATGTTTATTGCATAGGGCATCACTGATGTTCTGCCCAGTTTGTTTCCTCCCTTTCAGGGTATAGATCTTACGTACCCACCTAACCCGCTTCTTCCCTATCCCCTCTCTCAATCCTCCCAATTTCTTTCTCTTGTATCCTGCACTGTACTGAAAACATTCAATCCTAAACACTTCATCCCCAATTTCATACTAGGAAGGTGGATTTTACAACCTTTATCATTAATCATAAAAAGCACCAATTTGTTTTCTGGATGGAAACATCAGCAGTGTCTTATTCCCTCCTTATCTGCTGGACTAAAGTCTTAAATCACTAACAGAAACAGTGAGCAGTCTTGTCTCATTTCTTATCCTAGCTCAACCCTCTGGAAAGCCATCATTCACATTCTCACCTATGGCTTCCTATACAGTGCCTCAGTGCCCAGTAAACATCCCCTTTCTCTTACCATTTTCATTAATCTCTCACATAAACTTCAAGGAAACACAGACAAATATCCTAAAAACATAATACATGCCCTTTCCTTCCTGCTTTTGTTGGCCTATCCCACAAAATGTACTAAAACCTTGCAATGATGGGCCGAAGATCACACCCTATCAAAACCTGCCTTGATCTCGTTTTATCAAGTTTGGCAGAATCCCTCTAATTTAGCTGCTAACACCTGAGCAAAAATCTTAGCCTCTACATTACATAGGGGTATCAGCCTCTACATTACATAGGGGTATCAGCCTCTACATTACATAGGGGTATCAGCCTCTACATTACATAGGGGTATCAGCCTCAATTTTTTACGATCCAGCCTATTTTCTTTTGCTTAAACAGGATGACTGCTGACACTTGTCATTAACTTGGATAAGTACCCCTTTCTGCATAGCTTCATCATAAATTTTGTGTAAGCTCCCTATCAGATGCAATACCACTTTTCCCTAAAATCGTCAGGAAAGCAATAATTTAAGATTCTGTATACCTGCAACTCTTTCTTCCAGCCCAGTATCTCTATTCAACTCAACCCTCCCCTGCTCACCTAAGACCTTAAATTGCCAAAGAAATGTGAACATCTCCTTTCTCAGCTACTCACTCAAGTCTTACTATTATATCTCAAACAACTCTCCTTGTTTACAGTAACTGTTCTACCATTTGTATCCCTTGTGCTTCCACCCAAGCCACCTTCCTGTGCTCCACATCAGCAATTTAACTACTTCCCCTTTATACAACAACCTATCCTGTCTCACCATTCCACCTAGATTATCCTTTCCCCTCTTCTCTTTAGTTAAAACTTTCAACCTTTCTTAGTATCACTCAGCTCATCCTTGCCCTCATCCCCTCAGATCTATGCTATAACCACCTCAAAGCGTTTTCAATATCCTAAATCTCCTTTACCCTTCTCCTGGTGCTACTACTTTTACCCATAACCCCCCCCCCCACACACAAAACTATATTCACTCCATCACACTCTCAACCTCATATTCTCCCCGGTCATTAACCTGAAGTACTTGACTCATCATATCAAGCATAGACAATATCTCCATTACATTGCCAATGTCCTGGGTTCCATCTCCCTCCTCTTACAATATTCTCCCTTCATACCCACTGCATATTCAACAGTGCATGATCTGTGATGCTCCTTGTGATGATGTGAGGTAGTGCCAGCTATGCCAGAGAGAGTAGGGCAGTGCATGTGTAACAAATGCCAGCGTACTAGCTGGAGTTATGTCATTTGAATATCAAACTGATTTGTACAGATGCTTGTGTTAAAAATGTATTTGTAAAGTTGCTTGTGTTAAAATTGTATCAACAGTGGTCCTGCTGGACAGAAAAGAAATATACATGTATGTCAGACTGCATTGCAACTGATGAAATGTATACATGTTAATAGAGGATGCTGGATGGGAAAGGGTTAAACTCAGCCCAGTTAACCTTAAAAAAATAGCATGGAATTACATGGCTTGGTTCAGACCATAAAGACTTTATCTCACTGGCCTGAATGCAGCCAGAAACACAATGTCTGGGCTGGGATCCTGCTCTTACTGTCCTTAGTGGTGAACTAACTGCTACCCTGGGGTGCCAGAGAATGGCTGATTAGTCTCTGCAGGAAGGATAAAAGGGTCGGGATTGTTTTATAGTCCCAAGATGCTGGAATAAGCCTTAGCAAAATTCCAGGTGTGTACTGTGACACATCTGTGCTAGATCCTGGCTCAAGCTTCTAGTCAGGGGGTAGTGTGGCAACCACAGAATCAGGTGAAATTGTATTCAGACACTAGTGAAAGATGTGACAGATGACAATCAGCACTCTGTTTTGGAACTGACAAGACTACTCACCCACTTCATCTTGCCTTGCTTTAGTAAGTAACTTAACTAGAGAAAAGTAAATCTTCAGTCAGTTAGGAAAATATAGTGAGATTAGCTAAACACATTGTTTTTCAGTATCTGTCTGAGTCTTTCCATCTGCATTATGTTTTATATTTCCTGTGAATTTAAACTCTGGTGTTTATCGTAAACAGATACTCAGTATTCTTGTGTTTTTTACTATTGTTAAATATATCCAAACATTTCATTGTGGCCAGTCTTTTAGAAAATATTTAACCCTTGAGAGTACTTATTTAGTGGCATTGTAGCATCAAGCTCCTGAAAGTCTTGCTGATTGGTTAACACTACCATCTGTACAAGTATTCATTTTACTAAGAGTAATTGGGTACCCAAGTATCTGGCTGGTGGCAGTCAATCTACCTTATAGTATGGTTAGAGGTGGCATAGCAGGTAAATCTGCGCCAGCCTTTCCCAGGTGTGTGTGATAAAATCAAATCTCAAAGTGTGTGTGTGTGTGTGTGTGTGTGTGTGTGTGTGTGTGTGTGTGTGTGTGTGTGTGTGTGTGTGTGTCAGCTACTTGGAACAGAGACACTGATTTCTGCAGACAGAAAGGTGGAGTCTTATTTGGGCCTGGAGAGGAAGTCCAGCCCCAGGACTGGAATGTGCTCCCTGTATGCTCTTAAGGGAAATTGTGCTTAGTGCAGACAGCTGCATCTGAAAATACTGTGTGTATCTATTTTTGCTCTAAGTGAATGTTCCCCACTGGTGTCAGTAGTGAGGATTGGGGCTCCTTGATTACTGACCCAGAGAAGGGACATCACACTTATTAGAGGAGAGTTCATGTCTCAAACCCATCTAACATTTACCAGTCAACTTGTTATCTTATTTCCAATTTAGAGAAGACAAAGCCCTTTCCTTCCTGCATTAACTCTTGTCTGCACTCAATCAGTCCAAGCATACTCATACCTACCCCTAAAAGTCAAAGTTCAGAATGAAGAACATTAGCAGCCAAACAGATGTAGATATACACTGATAAACTGCCATGTTATTTGTTACACTAATTACAGACTCATTAGTGACCCAAGTTGGAACAAAGTATTTGCCATAAACTCTCCTTTTTTTTTTTTTTTTTATCAGACCTTCAAATGCCTTAGCATGTCATTCGATACTGCTCTAATATTTATAGACGATACTAAAACCACAAAAAAACAATACTTCTGCAAAGCTTACAGGTTGCTACACAGTCATTAAATTCTTCACCACAGATGTTTAACTTATCCATGGGAAGAAAGACATTCTACCTATTTTGGAATATAGCATATTGATATTTACTCAGATACCAACAAGATCCTTCTTCAAACTTTATGAAACAAAAGTTGACATTTATCCTCAGGCAGAAACACAGCTGTTAGATCCTTGTTGCGGCCACCTACTCAATGTTCACAGATAACACTTTAATTCTAGCCTTATTAATCCAAAAGATTCTTAATGTGACACACTATTACAAAGCTCTATCCTTGTGGTCCACCTTCCTTTAACACCTCTCTTTTGTAACATCCCAAACACTCTTATTTTTCCTAATTATTCTAACTTATAACTGGAAGCCCTTTTCAATCACAACCCTCCACATGGAACAATATTCCCAAAAGGATATGCAACTTTCTAAATCTTGCATACTTGAAGAGGGAAGTAAGGGCTTATCTTTCATCTCACCTTCTGCTCTGAATTCCCCTTAAGCACCTTCTTCTTCTTGTTACAGCTGTTTCTGGGACTTTTACTTCCAACATTTCTCTGTCGCTGCACTGACTGTTGATATTCTACATCATCTCATTATCTACCCTCATCTGATCCGGAAGTGCCCACCCCCATTTTACTTCTCTCCTGTCTAGCACTCCTCCTGCCCCTATCCATGGTACTCTGTCAATCAAATTTCCTGTGTCAACCTCAGTATACTAATCGGCTGTTATATCACAACATAACTATTTTTCATCATCTTATAGCTTAGCATAGTTATTTCTTCTGTATTTTATCTGCTGGGTTACTCTTACTACACAGTCTACACTGTGTTTACCACTGTTGTTGACTTCATATTTGTCTTTATCGACAATCTGCAATTTTACCATTGCTGCTCTATGTATACATTCACAACTTTTAAATTATTTTAGTTAGGTCACAGCTCTAGCAGTCCAGTCTACTTACCTATTTACAATAAAATAAAATGTATTACCAACCTGAACTTTTACTTATAAAATGCTGAATCTAAATCAGTGCTCAGCATTAGCCAGAACAAAAAAAAATGTAAAACCTGCATAAGGATTCTGTGCTCTTCCTCCACCTCCATCTTCTCATAAAACTACCCAAAATGCTAGACAAAGGTCTCTCCAATCAGTAGCCAGGGCTACTTCTGAGCAATCATCTCTGACCGCATAGCCAAGTGAATGCCAGACATGTAATCCATCCAAAGGGATGCTACTTTCATGCAAAATATAGCTCAGAAAACCAGGACATGGACAGAGCTCACAAACTGAAGGAGTGTTTGAAACTGCTGAGGCATAAGCTGATGAAACCTGGAACCATTCCTTCTAGTATAAAATGTACCCTATGATTTGCAAACTATTTCCATGCACGTTTTCTGCACTAGACTCTACAAGCATGTAGCATCCTCTGTAACAGGTTACATTAGTGATGGCAGTCATTCAGTGGGCATGTTGTAGAGATGACCATTTACTAATGGTCCTTAGTCCTCTCAGTCGAACAATTTTATCATTTTTTTTTTGCTTCCTCTCCCATGACAACGTTTTACCCCCCACTTTCTCACAGTTCCCCTGTTCCAACCATCCACAGCCTGGTGTGAGGTCTGCACAGAAGTCCTGACTACCAGTCCCATGTGTATATTTTCTACTTACATGTATGAGTGCATGATCACACACACATCTATATCAAGTTTATTTTTGAAGGAACTTAATGATGGACTTCTGGTAATAAGGGAAAGCTTATTATATAATCTTGGAATAGGTGTGTAATAAAATTTTATTGTTTCTGATGATTATTTTCAGTATTAGGTTCTGCACAGAGGTGTCAGCTTTGAAATAGGCACATCTCTTGACTGTCCAGATTTTGCATCAAATTTTGGGTCTGTTACTCAAAATTTGTGGTTTTCTGGCAAATCACTGCAGATTGAATTTAAAAAAATGATGATAGACATTTGAGTTTCAGATTTCATTTCCTTCAGAAAATGCATAACTCTAGTAACTTTCAACGTTTTTAAGAGCAGTATTTAAAAACTGTCCCTGACTTTGGGTCTTTGTCTTCCCATTATTTTGGATTTTTCTAGACTGAGAGGTATGGAAATAGTCCAAAATATCATCTCACAAACCAGGTAGAGGTTACTTCTATATAACCTACAAGAAACATGAATATAATGACATTTTTGGAAACTTTTCTGAGTAGCTCAAATTTTACAATCATATTTTTCTAGCAAGTAATCTCTACATCTTTAAAAACTGTTTCAGGTGAATTGTACAAAGGCTATAAATGCAGAATTGTATTCAATAATAAGTCAAGATCAAAGCTGTATAAAAGCTATGATGACCTAGTAAAGTGGGCAAAAGAATATGCTCTTAAGATACTGGTACATACACACCGGCCAAACTTTAAACTGTAGTCTATCACACTGTCCGTAGATCTTTTCTGATACCATTTTTATGAATTAATTTACTCCGTAATCATAATTTACATACATTTTGTTAAGACTTAGGATATTACACCTACTGACAGTGGTAAAAGCATTATTATATTATATACGGGTTGTGAGGGTGGCCTAATGGTTAAGGTGTTTGCCTTACAAACACAAGGTGCAGGGTTTGAGTCTCACAAGGGATAACTGGCTAGGCTTAAAATGGCTCGCAGGGGCAGTTAGCTTTGCACTAATCTAACCTATGAATCTATATTATATTATATACGCATTTTTGGAGACCATAGTGGAAAACCTAAACATTCTTTTTTAGTGAAATTATGACAATTTGTTTGGAATTACCATAATATTTTAATACATGCAGCCCATTTAACACTTTTATATCCAAGAAGAATGGGCCAAAAATATGAAGAAACAGAACAGACTCCTATGGGCTACCACTTACCTCCACAGGAACAAGCTTATAATCCCAAACCCCAACCCTGACTTCTTGCATCCTGCTGCTCAGGACTTTGTCAACTGAATTATGCAGGTATTGACACTTAATTCATTTAATTTATAAAGTATTCACTTACAAGTTCAGGATAAGCAACATGCATGATAAGTCCTTTGTTAAGTGTTCCTACCACCTCTTCAAAGAGTGCCAGAAGATTCAAAAGGCAAGATCTCTCTCTTAACAAATCTCTTTCTGTTTAGATATCTAACATAAGTAGGTCCCCTGAGTGTTATTCTGGATAACATCCGTTGCATGCCTCTATTATCTGAAGCAGAATATTGGTAAGTCTGATGGGTCTAAGAATTAATTCTCATATAACCCCCAATAGTTTTAGCACTAACACAGCTTGTCACCACAGGTCAGGGATGGATCAACATGCTAAAAGTTTATTTAACTAAACTAAAAGGAGGAAATCAGCAATTATTTAATTTAATTTTATTTTTATTTTCAATTTAGAAACTGGGTAGAGCACTGACCAGACTGGACCATTTTCAGACTCAACCAGAGAAAATGCCAAAAATTACAAAGCAAGGACATAGTGGCATACGGGTGCCAATTCACAAAGTGGACATTCAGAAAATTACAATACAAAATGCAGATTAAAAAACTGTACTGCAAAATGGAATAGTAACATACAACTAAAAATTCACAAAATGTACATTCAGAGAATTCAAGGTAACACTGTAGCAGGGACAGCAGAAGTTAGCTCAATGTGAATACAGTAATACGAATCTTTGATGTGAGCCTTCTGAAAGACAGGCTGGTCCATGAAACTTGAGCTTTTAATTTTACTTGAGACAGCAGTCAACATACTGGAAGTTATCTAATGGACATCACCCTTTGTCTCTGTAATATAATCAAGAAAACAAACAAGCAAAAAGATTACAGTCCAGTCAGTACAAAATGATGGGATATGATTTTAACTAAATAAGACTAGAAGTGCATTCTGTAAAAAATGAAGAGACTGGGGGTCATGAGAACTTTATCCGCAGTTGGTTTCTAAATCTCCTTCAAGTCAAGTACCAACTAGTGGCAGAAAGATGTCAAACTAATGCCTGCTCAGTCTGTTTTGATAAAGCACCATTCAGACATGCTCACATGGAACTCGGAGAAGTTCACAGGAGGTTACTGGGCTCGCGGCCCTAGAGCCTTTACAAGCCTAGACATGTTAATCCCAAGTATCCCCATTTGTTCTTTTTTGGGTAGTTCGGAGAATAAATTTATGAACAGAGTGGGTCTGTGGTCAACACTGGTCACCACTGTCCATGAGGGAAAAAGGGTGCCACCCCTGGAGTGAATTTGTTGTCTTCCATCCAATTATCTAGGTTGCGTTTGAATAGGGTTGGTTAGGAGCTCTGTTTTATGTAAATTGGGAGTGTATTCCAGAGGAGCAGCAGTAAAGTGAGAATCAAACCCTGTACTTTGTTATCCGTGAGGTAAACACCGTAGCCATTATGCCAAACCCCAAGAAAGTTTCTGCATTTTTATTGTTTCAGAGGTACTTTTTATTCCCTATTGTGTACCTTTCCACTGTTCAGTGTTGCTCTTATTGCCCTAACTTAAATGGCTCCAGTACTACCTGTAGGACTGGGACTACCAAAATCACCAAGTTAAGAACGGAAAATGTTGAACAGCAACATGTACACTGTCCTAGAATGCAAGGGATTTTTTGTTATATCCTAAGTGGGTGGGGCTGCTTGACATTTTGCGCACCACAGGTTCTTATAAAATCATAAACAGAAACATGCAATTTACTTTTCATCTTTAAGATAAATTACTTCCATTTTAGTATATAAAACCACTTAATTTTGCAAGTATTATGAGATGTAGATGTGAATGCCTTTATCATGTGCTACAACAATCCATTTTTCCTTTGACAGGTAGGAAATAATGGCTGAAAAATAATACATGGAACTTTAATTCTGTGACATACTATATTCTATAAAACTCTAACACATTAAAATATTGCATATGAAATGTTTGCAGATATTTGCAAATGCATGTGCTACAACTATTCTGCACTCAACACTAGATACATAAATTAGATTTATATGTGAACTGCTTCAGATTACAAAAGAATTTCTTAGCCTGATGCATAAAACATGATTGGACTACAGGTGCAGACAGTGAATGCACAATTGTAACTTTAATTTTCATCTAATACAGCCACCTGTACCTTGTCTGCATCTTCCAGCCTGTGTCAGATTATAACTAATATAATGTAAGCTGTGAATAATAACCAGTTCACACTGGAAAGCATAAGCAATTCATACCACAGGACAATAAGCAGTACACGAGCAATAACAAAGTAAATTGAGTCCATCTCTGCCAGAAAATAAGACTAATTGTGTACACTAATGAAAGGAGTTTCTCGGAGAACACGTGAATAAAACTGTAATTACTACAAATTTTCACTCTAAAACGTATGATATAGAAGACTGCTACGATCTCAGTCAACAGAAACAATATGAACATTTAAGAGAATGACTGATCTGAATTATCTCCTATAATTAGCCTACTGAAATTTATGCATTAATTTCTTACTTGGGCCCAGTTCTAGCAACATGATTTTGGCCTCTCAGAAATTATCAGAGGCCTCTTTTCAGTGGACCCAAGTCATATCCATACTGACTATGAGAAATTTAGTCAGGGCATCAACAAACTTTTCTACTCTTGTCAACAAATGTCAGGTAATCTTTTACAACCACCTGTGGTATCAGCTTATACAAATGGGACCTCACTTTAACATCAAAAGGAAGGGGTACAACATGCCCTACTGCTGTATTGCACTGTCAGTAATGGAAAAATGAATCCAGTCACCTAGGAGTGGGAAAAGAACCCATAGCCTTTTGATCTTCCAGCACCAAATGGAAGTGTGCGACCTGTTGTCACTGATACTGTAAGTGATGGGTCTATGTCAGATAATCAAGTTTTCGGAAACTTGAAATGAATATCAGAGAGACCGTATAACAGTGTTTCCGAAAACTAGATAAAAAAAAAACTCAAAACCCCACAAAAATCTACCTTTCTTACCTTTTTTTTTTTGTTTGCCCCCTGCACCTCCGCATATTCCCTGCAAACTATATATACTAACTCTGAGATCGCACTACAGTGAGGAAAAAGGTATATTTTCCAATCTTTGTTGTACCACGATCTCCATTCAAAAGCTTTGAGTTTTTTTTTATTTTATTTTATATTTGTTGACCAGGATAGCCCGACTGGATATATGTCCATTTTCAGGGGAGGCCCGGGGAGAAAAGCTCCAACAGTTGTAACATATGCATCCATCACAATGAACAGATAAAACAAGAGTCATAATAACATTGTACAAATATAACACACTTTACAGTCACAGTTAAATTTATACAGTCTAACAAACTTTTAATTTGGCTTAACAAATAAAAAGATATTTGGGTTCCATTTACAAACACAACAGGCGTACACTAGTATGAATAAAGATTTAGCCAGGCTTGGAGCAGGGACATATCCATTGAGACTTGAAATACTCCTTGAGAGCTATTTTGAATTGAGATAGGGTGGTATCTAGGGTAATGTTAGCAGGAAGTAAGTTCCAAATTTTGCCAGCAGAGTTGGCGAACAGAGTCACCTGCTGAGTCGTTGGATTTGATGATTTGCACTACCAGTCTATTAGATGAGCGGAGTGATCTGGAGTTGGAGTGGGGATAGATGATGTTTTTCAGTGCAGGTGTATTTTCTGGTTGGTTGAGTGCTTAGTGAGCCACAATACGTTGATTATACTGAATCTGCCTGGGTAGCTCTAGCCATCCGAGATACTTTAGATTTTTTAGAATGATGCATTCTATAGTGAAGACCAATGGCAAATCTAGCAATGTTATTATAGCAGCTTGAGAGTTTGTTAAGATCAGTTTTATTTAGGTTGGCAAGTAAAGGGGAAGCATAGTAGAGGGTAGAGAGTAAATGGGAGTGGGCAATGGCAGTCCTAGCATGTGGGGTAAGGAATGGCTTTATCCTATATAGTGAGCCCAGATTTCCATTAATGATTTTGATAGTTTTAACATGCACATCAAACTTAAGATTGTTATCTACAATAACTCCTAGGAGTTTTGCATGGGCATCTGGTGAGATTATGGTACCACTATTAGACTTAATGGAGAGAGTTAGCGCAGTGGATCTTTGGGTGGGGGAGAAAAGTAGGAGCTTTGTTTTGTTAAGATTTAGAATCAGACAGAGAGAGGCAAGCCAATTCTCTACTAGGTTAAACATACTGTTAGCAGCTCTGTTTGTGAGGTACCAGTGCAGATGAACATTGAGTCGTCTGCGTATTGAATACAGTTGGCTTCAGGGATGACAGTGTGGAGGTCATTAATAAAAATGGAAAACAGAATTGGTCCCAAAATAGACCCCTGGGGGACACCTAGGGTGTTGGATAGGAGGTTTGAGAGGTTGCTCTGCCATAAGACGGATTGTTGTCTATTGTACAGGTAGGATTTGAACCATTGGAGAGAGTGATTTCCTAGACACATTGTTGCCAGGGTGTTGATGAGAAGATGGTGGTTAACCACATCAAAAGCCTTGGACAGGTCCAAGAAAAGGGCTGAGGATAGCTTGCTGTTGTTCCTGTTATAGTTTATTGCATTTGAGAAGGTGAGAAGAGCTGTCGTAGTACTATGACTTGGCCTGAAGCCATGCTGAGAGTTAGCCAGAAGGTTGTTTTGGGTTAGAAAGTACAGAAGTTGTTTATGGACACATTTTTCTATAATTTTTGCCAGAGGTGACAGGATAGCTATGGGTCTGTAATTACATAATTCAGTAGAGTTACCACCTTTATGGAGGGGTATGACACAAGATATTTTCCAGATAGTGGGGACTGAGGCTTTTGGTATGGACCGGTTAATTAGAATGGAAATGGGGAATGCTATGGTATTCGCAGCTTTTTGCAAATATTCAGCGAGGAGGTGGTCAGCAGCTAGGGTAGTAGGTTTTAATTTTTTGAGTAGTGATCGAATGAAAGATGTAGAGACTGGTTGGAAGCTAAAGGTGGGCTGGGTACTGGGAGTGTTATCCAGTGGGTTACAGGAGTTAAGAGGTAATTGGCTAGCGAGGGCTTGAATAGTTTCAGTAAAGAAATTATTAAAGGTGTTAGCAATATCCACTAGTAGTTTATCAGTAGAGGCTGAGGGAGGTGGAGTGGTGGTTTGACCTGGGTGCAGTAATTTATTTATCCCTGCCCAGAATTTTTGGGGGTTATCTTGGTTTCCTTGTTGGAGGTGGAAGTAGTAGTTTTTTTATCTAACAGAATAGATAATTTTGTCTCATTTCTTAGTTGTTTAAATTTGGTTTCATTTAGAGGATCTTTTGTAGCACGCCATGTTGCCCATGCCTTGTTTCTAACTATGACTTTTGATTTGGTTTCTTTAGAGAGCAACGGGACAGCATTTGTTTTTACCCTAGTAGAACGAGCAGGAGCATGAGAACTGAGGAAGTTTTCTAAAACTCGATCATATGGTCTCAAGCCTATGGAATTTGAGTTTCTGAAAACTTGATCAACTGAGAGGGACCATAAGTGACACACACACACACACATACTTCACAGAAGCAAAAATAAGTAAGCCTATGGGCACTTACACATCACAGACTTAACTGGATGTAACACTTGGCAGTAAATATCCACATGATCACAAAACTGCCAACAAATCCAGAACTGTTTAACTAGAATGCTAGAAAATGCACATGCCCAGACTCTTTTTTTTTTTTTTTGAGGAGGAGTAAGGGGTAGAGACGACAGAATTCATATGTGGTTGGTGACTCCTCTTCTGCTGTATAAATATAGACTTTGAGGTTTGCAGTAGTGACAAAAATCCATATTGCAGCTGTTTTATGTACTCCCATTTGGAATACCGTGCTTTAGATATTTTTCATCAGGACTGTGTTCAGATAGGTGTAGTTCAGTCTTATATAGAGATCCCAATTTAAACAAGCCTTTCAAATACAAACGCTCGAAGAGGACAAATGTTAAAAAGGAAGTCTTCTAAGTAAACCTCCTCAATTCAAAATGTGCCACAAAATGCTGTAGAGCTACAACCCCTATACCCAAGAAAAATTCTAAAATGAAGTGAGTAAATACTTATAAAATGTTACAATGCTTTTCTTTCAAAGGCACTACGCAGACTAAACCTCTTGAGCTTGCATATATTCTGGCGACTGGGCTCTACAGATATATATATATATATATACATACACACGTCCAATGAATCTATCTATAACATGACTTAGCTGGCGATATTATTTTAAGAGAATGACCATGGTATTGAGATTTTCACATTTTACTTCTCTTGACACTTTTTTTTTTTTTAATGTTCTACCTAACATTCGGTCTTACAGTTATGTTACTGCAGTATCCTTCAAAACTTGGTACAATCACATTAAGCATACCCCTCAGGACACTACTTTATGAAATTGGTCAAGTTTTATGACATGTTATGAAGGTGAACAAATTGGAACTCTATAAAGAGTAACAGTATTGATGCTCTTGTCTGTTTTCAGTTGGTATAACTGGGAAAAAGCACATCTGCCTTATTTTGAATGCTTCTGATCTTAAAATACAATAAGAAATAACTTCTTAAATTTTACTATAGGCTCTTTTTAGCAGCTGGACTACTTCACAGTTTCACAGATATTATGCATGTGAAAATCAATGAGCAAATATGAAAGCTAACCTCGGTGAACTTCATAGTAAGAATCAAATATGTTTAAAACAGTCCTTGGAAGGACTCTGCACACCCTCAGATTCAGACTGGTACTGTATCTTTGTACAACAATAGAGCTTTGAGAGAATTTGTCTGACAAACTATAAACCTGGGGTAAATAAAACCTCCTGAAAAATTATTTCAACAATTAAATTCAACAAATTATTTCATTACAGCCTGCAATGTGATTAATGTGTAACATTAATGAATGAGTGTTTAAAATGTAAACTTCCAAGAAAAGCAAAATAAATTAAGTTTTGCAAATCAGATAAAGGTCGACATGCATTCTTTCTACAGCAACTGAGTTTGCAAAAAGGAAATGGATTAGAATGCTGTGAAATGTAAAGATTAAGATGCTCCTTTTCTGTTTCAAAAAATTATTACTTTAGCATCAAGTACAGTTAAAACTTAATCTAAGGGATTACAGTTATATTAATTAACAAATATCATTTTTAATTGTTTTTCAATCTTCAAAGCAAAAATACTTAAAATTCTTGCCATTCTTGATTGCTTTAGTTTTCACTTGATGCTTAACTGTTAAAGCAATGCTAGTATGCTTTAACATCACTGGTGAATGCTCATCTGCATGTTCAGTACCGAAGAGGTATGAGATTACTCTCTCAGAACATCTCTCTCCAGTGCAGTAGGCTAGCTTCACATTCTCTACGTTGCACCATCATGTATTACCATTTGAAAAGCTACAGAAAGACTGCCCATCTTACCGTTGGAGTAGTGTCAGCCAGCTTGCTGTTTAAACACACCTATAAGAACAAGATACCCTGTGCAATCACAACCAAAACAAGATCAGAAGTGGAAGTTAGAAGAACAGACTACAAGGAGGAGGACAAAATTAGTGTACATGCTGATGCCAGAAGAACCTAAGAACAATGGTTTTGCATAACAGAATGTGTTGGCGAAAAATGAACAGCAAAACCAGCGCAACACAGTGCAAAGCTCGACTACAATTATGGCATAATGCTGGTGGCATGACAAGTGAAAGTCACGAACTTACCATAACAACAGGTGTTATCAATGGGTCCTGACAATATTTCTGGATGTATCTTAAATAGCATGAAGCAAGATTTAGTCACACCCCTAAGAACACTGTTCAATCTCAGTCTCCATACAGGTTTTGTACCAAGTGAATGGAGAACTGCTACAGTCATTCCCCTGCATAAGGATGGAACCTTCACAGACCCAGGTGATTACAGACCAATTGGGAAATACCCGGTTCCCACGAATTACCACATTGATGGTAGTCCACTGAACACAGAAGGCGTTACAAGAGATCTGGGAACACAGGTTCACAGCAACCTCTCTTGTGACCACCACATTGCCACTGTGGTCAAAAAGTCCTTCTATGTGGCACATCTCATTACCAAGGGTTTTTAGACTAGGCCTAAATGCAACATTAGGTGCAAAACGAGAGAAGGAAAACTTTTCAGCAAAGAGGAAACTGGTAAGTCAGCAGTGAGTTGCCTGAAAGCCTCTGGGTAATACTCAATCTAACAGCCTGGGATGGCTGACTTGATCACAGAAGAAAAGCAGTAAAAGGGAGCAAGAAGGGAGGAGTCCACACTGCCCAAGAGACTTTTGGCTTTGAGATACAAAAACAATAAACCCAAAATATAAGAACTAATGTTCAAAGGGACAACTGCAGGAATTCCAGTCCCTGACTTACAAAGAAAGTATAACTGTTTCAAATAAAGCAATACAGAAACCCCAAGGCAAGGGGACTACGTTGTCCTAAAAGAAGGAAAGAGAATGAACGGAATAGGTTCAGGCGCCTAGGAAGTAAGACATTTCCTTGTGGTGCATTTGGTTAGTGGCACATGGCTGAAGTGACAGCTACAGAGAAATATGGCTGTTGCGACTTCCATGTGGACAGAAAGAAGAATGTGGTGCTATGCCCAAAACTTCAATACCCAAATGCACAGGGAGAAAATAATGTCCATGGCCCACAAGGCAACATGTGACAGCAGGCAGTATGGCAGGCATCAGCAGCAGGCTGGCCAGGGGGGCATGTCAGTGGTGGTAATAATGCAGAGCACAGTGGGCAGTACCCTTTATAATCCATGTGTGAGAACCACTACACCCTTCACAGTGTCTAGGGAACATTACATAAAATACATACTGGAGCATAAATGTGACTACAGCAACATGCAGGATTTCCTCCATGCTGTATCACACGTCTACATGTTATAATTGCATGAGCATGTACTGCACAGTGACCACAACACTCATTACTTCTTCTACCCTCATGCAATTGGTTAACTGCGGGTATGAGAGTGTGTGCTTCTCTTTGCCCACAGGGAATTTGCAAAAGCCATATTTCTCTGTAGCTGAATCTCGCTTCAGCCATGTGTCCCCAACCAAATGTATCACAGGGAAATGTCTCACTGCCTGGGCACCTGAAGCCAAACGGAACTATCTACAAAGAAAGGGACTGAAGTACAGAATTTCATGCATGGTAATCCATGTAAAAAGAAAAGTAGCAGACACCTAATCAACCCCCCTCCCCCAAAAAAAAAAAGAAAAGAAACAAATAATTACTATTCCATAGGGTGAAGGCAGAGCAATCATCAGATATTGCATAAACCATACTGTCTATGAACAATAGATGTATAAAGGCACATTGTATCTCTGAATGTACTAGACAGGCCATATGGCATGACAAATCAACTATAAAAAGCCCTAGACAACAGGAAATTATTATAATGCTGGAAACAGTCCTCAGGGAATAAGCAGAGTAAACAGTACTGAGGAAAGTAGTTTTGCTTAGCAGTGGAGGAGGAAAGATTCTTCTACTGGATCTTAAGCCCCCTCTAAAACAATTAAACTATGGAAGGCAAGAAAAGGAATCAGTAAATTATAACCAAAATTACTGAAAAAAAACCAGACATGATAGATGCTAATCAAAGATCATGCAGTATGTTTAAAGCTATGAAACAAGTGTGCTGCAGGAGGATGAAAACAGAGCTCACTATCCCAAAGGAAAGACAGCACACTATCCCAAAGGAAAGAGTAATAAACTGGTAGGGATACAGTATTATCTGAAACACGTCAGGAACTAACTGGGAACAGCAAGGTAAGGGGACCGAGGTAGAAACCAAAAGTTAGATACAAGCCAGTCTACATTCTCTACAGTAACTCACAAAGTAAGCAAAGAATATATGAAACCTAAGCCTGGGTATGTGTAATGCCACCGTCTAGAACCTTGCCTCTCAAAGGAAAAGTCATCAGTGGTACTCGTGGAAATGGAAGCAAATTCTTGACCACACACACACACACACACACACACACACACACACACACACACACACACACACACACACACACACACACACAATAGGGTCCTTTCAGTGACTGATGAGATTTTCTTACAATATTGTAACACTGTCTTGGGGTTGAAGAAAGCAGCAACACTTTAATTTCCAGACAGAGAAACCTCTTTTTCAAGGTTGGGGTCAATGAATCAAAAGCATCCCAGCATTCAGTAATAACACCTATAGTACAGTTAAATAATTTCAGATTTGGAAGCAATTTTTCCCTTTTCTTAACTATGCTTCTAGCATTAAACTATTAATACATTTACAGGGTAATTGCATCTACTGTGTCTAAACTGCTCTTATGTTGCAGATCTACAGGCTCTTAGGAAAAAAAAACTTTGACTAATTTAGAAAATGTATTCCAAAGTTTGCACCATGGTAAATAAGATGCAGTTGACCAGGAGAGAACATCCTTAGATCATTGGCACCTTCTTCCCAATATGGCATTCTTTGTTGTTTTAATAGCTAAAATTTACTCAATCAATTGATAAAATTGTTGCCATAGTAAAGCAGCAACGGTTTAAGTAAAAGCAGAATCACACTGATTATTATTTCAATAGATTTAGTTAAGAAATAACTCCCGCCTTTATATAACATATTATAATTTAATTATTTATTTCTATTGTCTAGAAGATGAATTTTCAAGCCCTTTTTCTGTTACACCCATAACCCCTTTCCCCATTTTTGCACATGGGGTCAGGATGTCAGTTACAAAACACACAACACATCTTTTAAAATTATTACAATTAGCAAATTAATGATAAAATGCTTAACTTGCATTTCTCTTCTGATGGTAGAAATATGTTCTTACACTAATACACAGTTCACATTGCACTACACAATATAAAAAGCATCAAAGGAACTGAAGATAAGCTGTAGAGACAACACTTTCGGGACTGACAAGTGAACATGGATATGCTACAAGATAAGTCACTGTTAGCAAAGAAAAGGAAGGATAATTGGCCAGTAATATGTAATAACCAAACATGATGCTATAAAGCAGCCCCCCCAGCACCACCACTCATCCAGATGTGAGAACGCCATCAGTAAACTTCGGCTCACATATGTTCTTTAAACTGTCTTTCTTGTAGATGAAAATAGATGCATCCCCTACCAAGCATCTATTTTCTTCTACGCTACTGAAACTTGATAACGACTTGAATATTTTTAAGGGCCAGTGCATTGAAGACAGCATGTGTGAACTAAATCCAAATTTCTGTCACTAATGGCACCACCACCCTCATAAAATACATGGTTACAGTTTAAAATACCAAGAGTTTAGAATGCAGACACAGGTAAGTGTGTTTGTGCAAGTGTTGGCTGGTTGGTGTTAGGTTAAAAGATAAGTAAGGTGATCACTCTAGCATCATGCATGTTTGTCGGTGTAGGCTTTAGTGTCTGAGCCTGCCTTGTGTATTGGTAGTGTTCTAGAAAGTTTTTTTTCTAAGGTAAGATGCAGGTTCAGGGCACCCTCCTGCACCACCATATTGTGTGCTAACTCTAACCCTGCTCATTATACCTCAATAAAACTAAGTGGTCAATATTTACCTGACCTATCCTCCCAACTTTCACCCAGCCAAAACAGCATTAACTAACAGCTTAAGATGAATCCTTTGGTAAAACTTTTTTATTTAAAGTCTGAAGAAAGAATCAATGGACGGTCATCCTACTCATACAGATCTGACTTTTTATGATCTTTTTAAATATGCAAGATGTATGTTCCCAAAATTAAAACAGAAGTTACAGGCTCCTGCCTTCCTAGATATATTTGAGTCAATCTCTCATTAACTACTGTTCTTTTCAGAGTGTGAAAAAAAAAAATTTGCATTGGGGAAAAAAATGACAAAAACTTGGTGGTATTACCTAACTATGTGCTGGTCAGAACAGCAGCATGCAATAAATAAAACATACAACATACCTCAGACAATTTGTAGCAACTTTACTGTAATCAAACAAATCTTCCACTGTGCCAAAACAATACTGTCATAACTGTGGTACATTGCAGCCACCACAGGGATGACCTAAATGTGTTGTCAATATTTTTTTGTAAAGATAAAATAATTGTGACACCATATAATATCAAGACACCCACAAATTAAATCAATCTCAACATCAGAATAAAATCATTTGCTGCATAAATATTCTTTATTACATAAAATATATAATTGATGTGGGAAATACTGTACAGAACCATTAACATCACTGGTGGCAAAATCATTGACCGACAGTAATTTCCTTCAATTTACTTATACAGGCTACAGAATCAATAAATATTTTTGAAAAGCTCTTCTTTTTTTCCAGCAAAGACAGAGTTTCAAGTGTATAAACAGAAGAAGAGATTATTGGCCTTAAAAGATCTACAGGATTTTTATGTATCGTTGGTATACTAAATTTAGTGCATTAACTATTCTCAAGTAGTCTAATAAGCCAAATGAATTTTTTTTTCACTGCATACATCATCATCAATAAACAAACCCACATCTTGAAAACCATGGTCAAAGTTACTGGACCAGATTCGAAAAGAATTGCTCTCCTTCCTGTTTCTGAAAGACCTGTTGTCAGTGTATGTGACATACATCAGTACAAGGCCCATCTATAAAAAGTCGTACCACTGAAACCATATTCCAAAACATTCCTTTGGAATTGGGGCCATTGTCTTAACTGTTCTATCAAAGATGGTGTCCCAAAAGAAAGTTCCATTGTCTACTTGGGAATATTAATGCTTATAACAACTAATTAACCCCTACACACACACTTCTGCCAACTTTCTTCACTCTGATACTGGTATTAGACTTAAGACTTGTAATAAATTAAGCAAGCAATAATGCCCAATAGGGAGTGTGTTAATGTGTAATTAACGCACAGCCAGGAGTGTTATGAGGTCCCTACACCCCTGGAAGGGCATTAATTACACATTTACACAGAACCTGGAGGGCATTATTGCACTTAGAGAACGGGCTCTCTGCAAAATTGTTTTACTTGCTTATTTTTTAAGTTCTATATTATTTTATATATATATATATATATATATATATATATATATATATATATATATATATATTTTTTTTATGTAAAATAGTTCCTCCGCCTAATGTTTCAAACTTGCTGTAGTATATGTTAATGGTGTTGGAGAAAGCATTTTACATCCAAAATATGACACTTTAAAAAATCCAGATATTTACTTTATTTTTTTGGTCCCTTACTCCTAAAATGTTTGGTTTATTGCCAGTCACTGGAGACGGACGTTACTAAATATTGACATACATTTGAGTTTCAGAGTTTTATTTCCTTCAGAAAATTCATGCTAACATACATATTTTTATTTAAATTTTTATAAGAGCAACACAATTTAAATCTGTTCTTATTTCTGAGCCTTTGTTTCCCTTTTATTTTAGGCTTTATCCAGTTTTCTTCAGCTGAAGGGTCTAGAGGTATACAAACCTCTTTGCTGCTACCAGTGGTAGATCTTACTCATTCGCTCTCTCTCTCACACACACACACACACACACACACACACACACACACACACACACACACACACACGAGCACACACACGCACACATACAAACACAAACCCCACCCCCCTTCAGAAAATGCATGCTAACACAAATCATTTACAATATGTTCCTATATTGAGCCTTTGTTCAGCTTATTTTACGCTTATCCCAGATACCTTGATCTAAGAGCACACCACTCAACTGTACATATTTTTGCAGAATGCCCAGATTTTTGCCTCATATTTTCTAACTGTTCCTCATAAAATATGTGTTTTTGACAAACCACTGGTATGATCTAAACATTAAATTCGCTAAACAAGGACATGCATTTGAGTTTCAGATTTCATATCCTTCAGAAAATACATGCAAACACAAATCCTGGTATTCTCGCAAAGTTCTAGTTTATAAGAGCATTATTTAAAATGTGTCACTATTTCATGGCAGTTGTCCCCCATTATGTCAAGCTGTGTCTAGATTTCTTGTGTTAATAGACTGAGAACTATGTCTGATGTCAACATGTACAAAACTGCTGCCATCAGGGGATCGCTAGATCGCTTTCACACTTTCTCTCTGTCCCTCACGCATGCACACAGAGTCTCTTCTGCTTTCATGCACACATTCACTCACAAAAGTAGCCAGAAACAACCACACATACACACACTTTTTTCTGTTTCACTCAATCTCTCTCTCTCTCCATCTCTTACTCCCGTATACGCATACATTCTCACACACATGCTTTATTTAAATTTTTTTTCTTTTTACACTCGTTAAAAAACAAAAGCACTGCTTAGCGAGTGTAAAATAATGACTCGCTCTCACTTTCACAGACATGCATGCATACACACAAAACTTTTATTTTATTTTTTTACATTTTACACTTGCTAAACAGCAAATGCGCTGCTTAGCAAGTGCAAAATAATGGTGGCCATTCAGTTTTCTCAGTCCGCGCTCCACGGCAGCTTGATATGCTGCCGTGAA
Organism: Protopterus annectens; assembly: GCF_019279795.1. Taxonomy (NCBI): domain Eukaryota; kingdom Metazoa; phylum Chordata; order Ceratodontiformes; family Protopteridae; genus Protopterus; species Protopterus annectens. The sequence goes on along the minus strand of NC_056730.1, from coordinate 158,132,626 downwards.
GCGGTGGATTCATATTTCAGTGGGCATTACTTGTACTATAATACCCTGCTGGAGAATGTTTGTTCTCCAGTCAGGGTGTTGATATACAGTTTGCCCATTCTCTAAAAGATTTTATCCTATTTAGTATGGAAAAGGTTGTGGTTATTTCTAACTCACAAACATTTTGTACAGGCTCTATAGTGTTATGCAGGTTGCAAACTCTTGGCTTTCTGAATTTGGATGTATCAGGAAATAAAAGTCTCTACTTCTTGTAAATCTGCTGTGCAGAGTATTAGGGAGGGGAGTATGCCACTGAGGGCCTCTCTCCTTGTAGGTACAAAACCCACCATTTTTTTTTCAACAAGCAATTTCAGGTTAAGTTCATCCACAGGTGGGAAGACTAAGTTGAGTTGGTTTATCACCACACTTTTTTTTTCAATGTTTTCTTAAGCATTCCATTCCATTAATGCATTACAGAAAACAAGATGTGCAAAGTAGTAAGCAGTCTCTTAAAGTGATATGCCTGAAGAATGAATACTGCTGCAATGAAAGTAAGAGGGCAGAGATGGTTTCCCCTACTAAAAATGGTCATTTACTTTCCTCACTGCCACCCAAACACTCTTCCAAAAAGGATCTGGTATCACTACATTTTAAAAAGGATGAAAAATGCACTGGAGATTTCTGGCAAGGCAAGCAGGTGATCAGACACTTCTTGTCGGCTCCCCTCCCTGCAACAGTTAAAAAGCTGAAAAAGAAAAGCAAACTACAATCTAAAACTGGAAAAACAAAAACAAGAGACAGCCATTAGCTCCAAACACCACGTGAATGATGAGATGGATCAACAAGTTAAGAACTAGAAAGCAACCAGTGCTCCTAAGCACAACAATGACAGATGATGCGACACAAGTTTGTGTGGTTAAATGAGGACAGAGACCTGAAGCTTTCAGTGGATATAGTCAGTGCAATAGATGGGAAAATTAACCACATACTGCAAGAAGTTACTAGCTCAAAAGAAACTATAAAGGAATGTTTATGTAAGACAGACAAAAGACTTGAAGAAATAGAATAAATGTTAAATAGACACTTCAATAAAAACTGAAACAGTGTCTATAAAGAAAACAGAACATGACACACAATGTTCTGAGCTAGAACAGCTCCCAGCAGGAACTTCAAGCAAAAATAACTTGGATTTAAAATCATGAAAGGCGAGAAAGTCTGATTCCTGAGATACCGAAGGGTATCGAAACAAAAGACTGCAAACAATTAAGACTGACAAGATAAGCCGATGGACAACATTGCCGAAAGAAGCTATACTAATGGCTAGAGGGCATAGAGTCTTCTCCTCAAGCAATAGAAGGGGGACATACCCATGGCCCTTCGTAGTGAAAATTCCAAACTATGCACTTTAGGAGAAAATACTTTCCCTAGTATGGCGAAAGGCAAGCAACTGATGCTTGGGGAAACTCTTAGTTATGTACTTACCATAACGATAGATGTATGTGATCCATCTCGCCTACGTTCATTACTGATGGGCAGGGGAAGACTTTTGAGACTTTCTGAACCACATTTTTCCTCCCCTCTGAGCCTTGGGATAAGGTCTAGTGGGAAGGGAAAAACGGGCCCCAACGGCAGACAAAGTCTTGCCCTCCTGCTCACATCTAGTGAGGGTGTCTTTCACCTTGGGTCCAAAAAGGGAGGACCCGTCAAATGGGGCATCCGTGAAAGAAGACTTGAAAGCCTCTGCAAAATGACACAAGCGCATCCAGGCTTGCCTCCTGAGGGCTACGCCTGAACTTGCTGCTCTACCCGCCCCCTCGGCTGCATAAGATATGAGCCTCATGAACGAGTTGACGACGGAAGAAAGGGTAGACAGCTGGGCGTTCACAGACTGGGTCAACGCCTCAGGCAAGTTACCCGACAGGGTATCTCCCAACTCCTTTATGAGATCCCTTTGGAGCCACGTAAAATGACACAAGTAATTCAGCGACCGCAAGGTAAAGGTCGCTGAAGACAGGGTACGCTTCCCATACCTATCCATGCTCCTAGACTCCTTATTAGGAGGATGGATGGAAGTAGAAGCCTCTGCCACGTCCTGCTGAGTGGCAGACGCCACCACCATGGCATCCACAGGTACTCCCTTGGTCAAAAACTCTTTTCCAGGAGGCGCAGATAAGAATTTATTGGGGCGGCTAGGAACTGGCTCCACAGAGTCAGGGTGTTCCCACACCCTTCAACAAATAAGATCCAACAATTCATCGAAGAGTGGAGACACCCAGGAGGAGGAAGGCTGGGCTCCAAAGGCCTTGAGGAAGACCGACTCCTCCTCAGAAGGGTTTTTGGATGGCCAGTCGCCCTGCTGTCTCAAGATCTCCAGGATATCGGAGAACGAGACATCATCAGAGGATGACTTCGGTGACCCTTCTGCATCATCGAGGTCGGTATCTGAAGTGACAGACTCATCTGGGGAGTCTAGGTGCTTACTCTTACACAGCTTCTTTCTGGGAGGCTCTTCAGGCATGGACTTTGAAGGGCCCTCAGAAAGCAGGGGACCACACAGGGAGGTGTCCTCAGGCCTTGGAGCCCCACTGTCCAGAGATAGGGGGGCACCAGAAACTCTAGTCGCAGTGTCCGGGGAGGGAGATGCCGATTCGGGTGAAATCAAGGACTTGGCCAGCGCGCTCTTCATAGCCTCGAAGGCGGGTCCCCCAGAATCGGAGGAGAGGTCCGTCTCCGAAACTATGTCCGGAGTCGGGGTACCGCTAGCTGAAGCACCAAGGGGGAGACTCAGAGCCGAAGCCAAAGGCCCAGATATATCCCCCTCGGGCCCGACTGAGGACACCCGACTGCCGAAACCTGTAGAAGGAATAGAGAAAGTTGGAGCAGAGGTCGGGATCAAAAGACTGGCAGGGGGTCTCGGGGCCGACCCAAGGACTTTACTCGACTCAGCATACTCCGACTCCGACGACACCAAGGTTGTCGGAGGAGGAAGAAATGGAACAGATACCATGGTAGGCTCCGGAGCTGACTGGGCTGGAGCCGAAAATAATTTAGATAACACTGGTGACTGGAGGAGCCTCTGGACCACCCTATCTACATCCGAATCTGACAGTCTGGAGGACCTGGAGGAGACGGAACGGGGTCGAGAAACCCTTCCCATCGGATCCGAGACACGGCTAGGAGAATGGCTCCGAATCGGCTCCAAAAGGATCGGAACTGAAGTAGGCTTGAGAACCACTGAATCCTCCTTCGGCGCCGAAGGTTGTGGAACCAAGGAAGCCGGCTCCGAAATAGATAAATTTTCCTGCGGCTCCGAGATCAATGGAACCGAGGAAGGAGACCCAGCTGTCGACCCTGAATCCTGCGGCTCTGAGATCAATGGAGCTGAGGAAGGAGACACAGCTTTAGACCCTTTATGCAACGGCTCCGAGACCAGTGGAGCCGAGGAAGGGGACATCGATCTTGATCTTTTCTCCGGCGGCTTCGAAGAAGTGGACGGAGCCGGGGACTTTTTTGACATAACCCTGGATTTTTCAGAGGGAGAAGAAACTACAGCTTCCTCAAAGGAGGGTTTAATTAAACCCTTCAGGATAAGTTTATTTTTTCTCTCCTGCAAAACCCTTGAAGAGAAAGCATGACAGACACTGCAAGATTCTTGCAAGTGTTTGGAGCCAAGGCAATAAACGCATATCCCGTGACCGTCTGTCAAAGACATTTTATAATTACACTTCGCACAATTTTTTAAAGCTCGATGGCTTATGTTCTTTCTGCTCTTTAGTAGACATCAAGACACAATACAACTCAAACACGAGGAGGAAAGGGAGGAACGGCTCTAATTTAAACGCCGAGACACCAGATAGGGCAAAGGCCCTCTAACTTAAACGGGCCTAGCCCGCCAAACAGAAGGACCACCACACAACAAGAAAAACAACAGTCCCACTCAGACACAAGGTCAATACAACAACGTAGCTATTAAAATAGCTTTTGGATATAAATTCTCCTACAAAAACCAGCTAAGAAAGATCAAAAAGATCAAAAAGAGGGTACTTAGCCACAGCCAAGTTGAGACCACGTCGATACTCCAGGAGCGGCAAACGAGATCTGGGGGGTTTGGGTGTGGTGCATCCTGGGATACAGGTTGGCCCAGCCAATGAGAGACTTCGTGCTTGTTATAGCGGCCGAGTCGGAGCCGATTCTCGGCTCCGAGCCCATCAGTAATGAATGTAGGCGAGATAGGATCACATTACATCCAAGGTTTACTTGGAAAATGGTTACTCGTTAGCAATGAGAGAGTAGAAACAAGTTTATTTCTTTATTTAAGGTGATGTGGCAGCTCGAGCTGAACGTCCGTCTTATTTCTCCAGTGACGCTAAGAATTCATTTTCTGAAGGGGGTCGAGTCATTTGTAAAGCCAGAAGTGGCAAAGGAGGAACTTAATACATACAGAGTTTTTCAAGTACTGCAGAAAGAAAAAAGGCAAGGAGCAATGGAGCGGAGCAAGAGCCTAATTACTAATATTCGAGAAAGATGTCCAGTAAAAATATTTCCCCTGTTCAAACAGAAAATGGAGGTGAGTGATACAAAGGAACACAAAGTGTATACATGAAGAGTGAATAAATGAAGGATGTCAGCTGATATCCTCCCAGGAGAAGGATTTGGAACAACTGATTGAAGTGTAATATACTCCCCCACACAATTTTCTTTCCCTTTCTAGTGATAAAGTGGGAGGGCAGAAAGACCTACAAACTAAATATGATTTTATACTTATGGAATATGTTATCACAGATCGGTAGGCCTCCTTATAACCAAATATGAGAAATTACTACTGGAAGACAAGAATGAAAGTGACTAAAGGCCCAAATTTGGACAGGGGACTTGTAAGGAACATGTAATGTACTCCTGCAAATCGACAAGACTATGAGAATTATAGTGAGTACATAATGAGAGGTAAGGGGGAGGGACTATCTTATTTATTTAAACACCACAAATACTAATATGACACTAATATAGACATGTAATAAAGTACAGAAGCATACCACTAACTTCTGTAACTTTGGACTGGGAATCAACAGTGAGATCAGAGGAATGGCTGAATCTGATAGAAACTACAAAGTATTTGTACAGCAAAGCAGATAAGGCTGGTACTGACAGGCTAAAACACAAACTAGCATCACCACTAAGCACCCTTTTCAATCATAGCCCAACCACAGGCTTTGTTCCTGTGGAATGGAGAACAGCTAGTGTTGTTCTCCGCCACAAAGGTGGTCTAGCAACACATGCAGGGAATTACAGACACATAAGCCTGATCAGCCTCTCCTGTAAAGCCATGGAACATATTATTATGACCCTCTTAAATAAAGACATAGGTGACATCCACACCCTGGATCCTACACAATTTGGCTTTATAAAGGGCTGTCTTCTTTGAAAGTGTGACCAAGGCCATTGATGAGGGTGAGTCTGTACACACATCATACCTTGACTTGGCAAGGGCTTACAACACAATCCCACATTCAGGCATTACTGATAAACTTAGCAAAGTGAATGTAAATCCCTTCGATGTAAGACGGTTTGCCAAATGGCTCACAAACTGGACACACACACTATCAAAGTGGGTGACTCCACATCAACCAGCAGACCTGTTACTAGCAAGGTGACACAGGGGTCAGTACTGGGCCCCCTACTGTTTGGTATCAGAAGTTTAGGTCAAAACTGAAGTGGTGTGGCTGACCAAGTTTGCAGACAACTACAAACTAGGAGCAATCATTAAATCCTCAAATGCTGTCAGTGTACTCTAAGAGGGTCTCGTACAGACCAACGACTGGTGTATTAGTCATGGTCTCAAACTGAATGCAAAGAAATGCATCATAATCCCCTTTGTTACAAAAAATGTCCCCTCACACTATCAAATCAATAACAATACCCCAACAACCCAGGAAGTGGTAAGGGACCTGGGATGACAGGTTAACTGTGATCTTAACTTCGACCATAACCTGTTTACCTTTTTAAGGGAAGCTTCTCACATAGCTAACTTGATTAGTAAAGACATCACCTTGAGAGCAAAAGAAGTTATAACCCCCTATACTAGGCACTTATCCAGCCATAATCGAGTATAATGCCCCATTCAGTATGTACCGTTCTAAGCATCTACACCAACTAGAGACCTCAGATGTTTCTAACAAAGATCAAGGGCCTCCAGCATGTGCCTTACATGGACCAACTAAAATCCCAGTCACTATAGTTCGTATCATATCAACTTCTTAGGGGAGACTTGCGCCTGGCCTACACAGAAATGCAAGACCCAAACCTAATGAACTTACTGTATATCCATAAATCAAATGGGTCTACTGCCACCCATTCCAGGGACTTAAATATGGCCTGCGACTTAAATAGGACATGCTGGAGGTACAGATTTACCTCCCAGTGACTGCCATGTCTTTGGAACAGGCTACCAATTCATGTGAAACAGAGCACCTCTATGACATTGTGACTTTAATTACCCCACTATTAACTGGGAAACATACAGAGACAGAGATCCATGGATTTTGTAAGTACAAATTTCCTGGACCAGACTGTCAATACACCAACAAGGAGTGCAACCATACTGGATCTAATTCTCACTAATATGGGAGAGTGCTACACACCCTTCTAGTGCATTGTGTTCTCTGGTAAGGTCAGACCATAAAACAGTCACTTTTGAAGTAAAAATAAAACCTTGAAACCCAGCTAACCCTGGAATATTCAGGAACTACTGTAAGGCTAATTTCCTACTATTAAGTGATAACCTGGCAAATTTTCAAGCCCCCATAAACCTTGAGAACACTGATGCCGATGCAGAACTGTTCACAGAAACCCTATACTAGCATGTTAATAGCTGCACAAAGCATTTCCCACCAAAAGTACAGAACCAACTAAAAAAAACAAGCCACTCTGGTGGAATCACATCAACAGTTTGTATAACAGAATGAAGAAAATCATGGCACAAATAAGGAGATTCAGCACCCAGCAGGATAAAAGAAAACTCATAAAACTAAACTAACAACTCAGAGGACAAATAAAGTCCACCAAAGCCAAATTTGAGGTAACTTTGGCATCCCAGGCCAAGGACAACAACAAGGCATTCTTTAGCTCTATCTGCAACCTCAAAGACAATACACAATTCTGTACACAGCTCATTGTAAATGAAGCCACCTAGACTGAGCAGAAGATATTGCAAACCTAATGGCCGATAAATTCAGCTACATCTTTACCCCTCTCTCCCTGTGAGCATGCTAGATATCGTTCTCTGTGCTAGCATGACTGGCTGACGTTTGTAAATATTTGTAAATAATTGTAAATTACCCTGTGTTACATATGCCAGCATGACTAGCTATAATTTTGTAAAGAAGTTTGTGTTTTTTTGATTACTGTCATTTATTTAAGGTGTTTGAGTCAAGCATTGTTCTTCTGGCTGACCAACTGTACATGTTTTTTTAAAAAGAATTCTGAATGTAGGTTATGCCGGTAAGCTGACCTAGATGTGATGTCATCGTGTGCCAGAGTTGAAAGAAATACAATCTTCACAGCATCTGTTTTGTTTACTGTCTGAACTGAGAGAGTAGACCTCTCATAACAGCTTTCTGTAACTTTTTAAAAAATTCTGCTATAAAAGCAGGTGCGGAGTCAGTTAAAGTTCAGTTGTTATTCAGTAGTAGCAGTAGTTGCTGTACTTGTCAGTTGTTTTCCAGGACAGTAGTTATCACTCAGTTTTTCAAGTCTGTTCAGCAAGTTGCTATTCCAGTTGCTAAGGACCAGACAACAGCCCGAAGAGTGGACATATATTTGTATCTTGCCTTGCTGAGTTAGATTAGATTAGACAAGGAAAGTTAATCTTTAGACAGTTAAGGATCTACAGTTAGATATAGAGTTTTTCTACAATCAGTGAGACACCTATCCTACAGTGTTACTTTCATAATTTGTGTGTGTGAACCTCTGTGGTTTATTGGAATCAGTTATTCAGTGCATATATATTTTAAATCATTTTATTTATTAAATATTGTGCTACCTTTTATTGTGGCTGGTTATTTAGAAAGTACTTTTAATAACCTGTGTTTATGCTTATTGGGATAACACCACGGCCACTACAAAAAGCCTTACTGTTTGGATTACATGCTACCCTTTATATCAGTATAACTGAACATCCCTTTTGAAGGCTACTGTGGTATTTGACTGGTGGAAGCAATCTACCTTGTAATTTGGGAAAGATGACATAGCAGGTAAATCTGTGCCAGTCTTTCCCTAGAGTGTTTGTATGTGTGAATATCAAATATTTAAGAGTGAGTGTGTCAAATACCTAGAACTGGGACATAGTGCTCTGCAGTGGTTAGTGTGAAGATGCATTTGTGAACCTGGAGTGAAGTATATAGTCCAGTCCTAGGTTTGGGGCCTGTTCCCGGTGTGCTCTTAGGGGAAATTGTGTATTTCTATCTCTGCTTTCAGTGATGCTCCCTTACCGGATACAGTGGTGAGGACTGAGGCTCCTTAGTTACTGCCCCAGGTTTAAGTGGGATTGTCAAATTATTTAGTCCCAGCGGTGTGGGATTTTAATTGCGCTTTAGTGGCCAGTGGGTAGTTGTCACTGAGGTGTGCACTCTCAACAGCCACAAGATAAACACAGAGTTTCAGTTTAGTCAGGGACAGCAGGCAAAGATTTCAGCAGAGGATTACACCAAGCTGACCAGCAATCAGTTGGCCAAGGTGTATGAAGCCAAAGGACTGGTGCATGCCAACCTAAGGAAGCAATGATCTCAGCCTTAGTCACAGCCACAAAGCAGACCAGCAGCTCGGAGGATATCCAGTTTGGGATTGGGGATCAGCAGCCTTCCGAGACAAGACACTGCACCTTTTCTTCAAAGGACTTAAAATTTGTTTGGAGTTAAGGAGACTCAAACTGAAAGCTGAGGAGAGAGTGAAGCAGCGTCAACATTAACTAGAAGCTAAACGTTTGGAGCCCAAGGACAGAGAGCATCAGTATGAACTGTGACATTTGGAGATGGAAGCTAGAGAAAATCAGTGGCAGAGAGCACGAAAAAAAGCTTCTAACCCTTCGATAGGGTAATGGCAGTAATGGGGAAGGGAATGACTGAAACCCAGAAGCCACAACGGTCAGTAAACTTTTTCCTCAGTACAGGGAGGGAGATGACTTTGATAGTTTGATGTGTATATTTGAGAGGGCATGTAAACAATACAATGTGACCATGGGCTCTGGGTATGGTTCCTGACCCCCTTACTCCATGGTAGAGCTGTTAATACAATTACTAAACTGTCTGATATTGACTGTTTGAATTACGATTGTGTAAAACAATGTTTAGTGGATTGTTTTACATTAACTCCTAAAATGTCGAGAAAGAAATTTCAAGAGCAGAGATGCAAGGCAGATGAAAGTGTATGTGATTATATTGCTGACTTAAGTACTTACCTTTACAGGTGAGTGAGTTGGTGTCAGGTCACCACTTTTGAAGGTCTGGCAGACGTTTTGGTGAGGGAACAACCTCTCAGCACTTGGCCACAGGACATGAGGATCTGGTTGGCAGACCAAAAGTGTAGCTCTGCAAATGAGTTGGGGAGAAAAGGGGATCTCTACTTGGCAAGTCAGATACAGATTTACTGTATTCAGGACTGTTGGTAAGCTTCTGAGCTCCCCAAGCCTTTCTGTGTTGGAGGGAAGCCTTCCAGCTTATTAGTGGGACTGGTAAGCACTAGGTACCCTTATCTACCAGAACAGGAGTGGTTTCTGGCCCAGAAATTGTAGTTTATTGGCCGTCTGGGCAGTTTATCAATCTCTTTCAACTTTCTGGTTTAAAAGCCCGTGTTTGCGTTTCTTTCCCACCTTTCCTGTAACTAGTGTAGTCCAGGTACAGATCTGCTGTATCCCGGACTGTTTGTATGCTTCTGAGCCCTCCAAGCCTTTCTGTGTTGGAGGGAAGCCTTATAGCTTATCAGTGGGAGTGGTAAGCACTTGGTAGCCTATCTACCACAACAGGAGTGTTTTTTGGCCCAGAAATTGTAGCTCACTGGCTGTGTGGGCAATTTTTTTCATCTCTTTCAACTTTCTGGTTTAAAAGTCCACATCTGTGCTTGTTTCCCACCTTTACTGTAACTATTCTAGTCCAGATACAGATTTGCTGTATCCAGGACTGTTTGTAAGCTTCTGAGTGGTGCCAAAGTCTGCTCTTCAATTTTTCCCTTAGATCTGCTACTTCTCTCCTCTCCTGCACTTGTACTAGCTTATTATTTTGGCACTTTACCAAACTTCTAGCAATTATTGTTGCACACAAATGTGCTACCAGCACTAAACGTTTTACAAGGAAATAGCTCCAGTATTTATCAAAGCCCACCCCTCTAGGCATATCTAAAGGTCAGTTCCCTGTGCTTTCTCCTATTAACCTGGTGAACTTGGGCATCCTGAGGCAATGTAGCAACTGCCTCATGTACACTGACAACCCTCTCCTCTTACCTCCCCACACTCAGACTTGTGAGAGATGCACGTATATATCCAAATTGAAAGCCATGCACTCCCCAGCCAAAACTGGAATAGCTGATCATGAGGAGAAGGTCAATACTTGCACCACACCACATGGAACACATAGCCCTCCAGAACACACCAGCACTGCCTTCACATAAAAACACAAACCACACACCCACCTTCGCTGAGGCTCTCAATAAAAATCTACCCAAACAGCAGAGACCTCCAAAGCAGAAACGCACCCGACCATCACAGCACAACACTAATAACGAGACACATAACTCTCCTAAACAGTGTGCCAGTCAACCAAAGCCCCTAAGGCAAAACAGCATGCCCAATACACTAGTCATAGCTGACTCGACAGTGAGGCACACTGATGTCCCACTCACTAGGTTGAATAAGGAGAAGGTAACAGGCAGCTGTCTGTCAGGCGCCAGGATCCGCCACATAATGCACGCACTCAGATCCCTCAACAAGTACAAATATGGCTCCGTCATTGCACATGTGGGTGTGAATGACCTGAGACCTACCTCCCTAGACTACATGAAAAGAGACATGGAGGAGATCTTGGAATATGTAGCCCAGGTGGGTATGACCCTAGCCCTGAGCAGCATCCTACCATCACCCAGAATGATACCACAGTACAAGCAGAAAATGATTGAGTTCAACAACTGGCTAAGTTTCTGGTGTTATTCTAAGGGGATCCAGTATCTGTCTGCCTGGGATGACATGACTGACAGACCTTTATGCTTTCCCAGAGATGGTCTGCATCTGCCACCCCTGGGCTTCCAGATACTGGCCAAGGCTCTTGCCACCCCTATAGTGCCTTTTTTAAGCAGTGTTCCAAGGACCAAATTACCACAGTAACAGCTACAAACAAATGCAATCTGAGAGTCATGCTGCTCAACACTAGGCTGGGAAAACTACTCATGTACAATACACTTGCCCAACGCTTTCTGGAATTCATTAATTCCAATGCTTTGGACCAGCTCGTTCTTACCCCCACTAGAGGTAGCAACATCCTTGACCTGGTCATTACTAACATGGGCGACAGTTGCTCTACACCAATAGTCAACTCATCCTAGGTTGATGCGACCACAAATTAATCACCTTGGAATTCCACATCCCTCCCCACCACAAAGGTAACCACCATGAAAAACTTCTCCAAAGTTAACTTTGGGCTCTTAAAAACAGAGGTGGCTAACTTCATGGCACCCATGCAAATGGAGAATAGTTGCATGATTGCCAAATCATACACCAATGCAATGTACTAACATAAATGCATGGATCTCGCCATACCCAATAGGACCAAGACGTTCTCCTCAAAAAAAAAAAAAGGAAGCCAATCTAGTGGTCCCCTGCCATAAACAAACTTTACAACAGAAGGACGAAACTAATGCAGAATAAGGCAAAGTCCCATGACTGGAAAAACATCCTTATCAGCCTCAACAAAAGGTTGAGATCCCTCATCAAATCCGCTAATGCTAACTATGAAAACAGAACTGCAGCAGATAGTAACGACAACAACAAGGCCATCTATAATTATGCAAAGAATCTCCATGGCAATACCCAGATTTGCTCTGAGCTACTGCACAATGGCACTTCCTATACTGAGCCAACAGATACTGCCAATATACTGGTCGACAGATCGTGTGCTAACGTTACCCCCCCCCCTCCAAAGGACCAATCACAATACCAGTAGATTGCCAGGCACCCAGTATTACTGCTGCACAGGTTAAAACAGCACTGTCCAAGGCCAAGAAAAAGAAGTTATGTAACTACCATAACGTTCCATGTTAGTTGTCTTCATCTCGCCTTCCTTCTTGCTGTTTGGGGTTCAGAGCCGATCCTCGGCTCCGACTCAGCCATCTTCTATAGCTGAGAGCAGTTTACTGGCTCGAGGCTACCCCTTATCCCAGAATGCCTAGCATCAGCTACCCAGATCTGGTTTGTGATAGCGCACACTAGACATAAGTAGAGTAACCAGTTACCTAAAAACTGGTTGTCCAATACACCTAAACAAGGAAAGAGTCATAAATTACCTGGCAAGTGAAGTAATAAAAGATACTAAGCCAGTGAAAACAAAAAGAAACTCCTTTCAATCCTCTAGGAAGGTGGAAGGAGGGAGGGATGCAAGAAGGAAGGCGAGATGAAGACAACTAACATGGAACGTTATGGTAGGTACATAACTTCTTTATGTTAAGTTGTCCATCTTGCCTTCGTTCTTGCTGCTTGGGACAGCGTCCCTAGCACCTAAAATCCCAGGTAGCTCATTGGAACAGACTCTTGAGAACAGTAGAACCAAAGGAAGCTCTGCTCCGGGAGACCATATCCACCTTGTAATGAGAGATAAAAGTGTGAGGGTTTGCCCAAGTGGCAGCTGCACAGATCAAGTCTAAGGGCAACCTAGACTGAAAGGCTACAGAGGTGGCTAATGCTCTAGTAGAATGACCTTTTGGTTTAGCTGGTAGCTCTTTATTTCGTAACTGATAAATAAAGGCAATAGTATCAGATAACCATCTGGATAAGGTCACCTTAGAAACTGGAAGATCTTGTTTGTTGAAAGCATAAGAAAGAAATAACTGGTCTGACTTTCTTAGTTCCTTAGTTCTATGGAGGTAAAAACGCAATTGTCTGTGCACATCCAATTGGTGGAGCTTGTACTCTGCTTGTTGCTGTGATTGGGAAAGAAAACTGGGAGATCTATGGATTGATTTAAATTGTTCTCTGAGCAGACTTTAGGAATAAAGGATGGATTGGTCCTCAGAGAAACTCTGTCCTTGTGAAACACCAGGTAAGGAGGACGAACACATAGTGCTTGAAGTTCTGAGACACGTCTAGCTGAGGTGATAGCAACCAGAAAAAGTGTCTTCCAAGAAAGAAATTTTAAGGAACATGATGCTGCCGGTTCAAATGGAGGAAAAATTAAGGAAGCTAAAACTAAATTGAGATCCCGAGGAGGAGGATCTCTAACTGGGGGTCTAAGAAGAGATGTTCCTCTCATAAAGGCCTTGCACAGCTTATGAGACATTATGCTAGAATTAAACATACCGATATGAAAATTAGAAATGGCAGCTAGCTGTACTCTAATGGTAGTGGAAGCCGCACCAGACTGAAAGAGTTGTGCTAGAAATTCAAGAATTTCATGGACTGGGGCTGAGAAAGGATCCAAATTTCTAGATTCTGCCCAGTAAGAAAAACGTTTCCATTTACTAGCATACATTTTCCTCGTAGTAGACTGATGTGAGGAAACAATAATATCACGGACTGCTGGGGAGATACGGGAAAGCCTGGCTAAGGTTGGAAGTGGAGTAACCAAGCTGTGAGCTGGAGAGTTTGAAGGGATTGGTGCAATCCGCCTGATTGATGAATCAGATGATCTGGAACAGGGTCCAGAATCCACGGTTGATCCAGAAGATGGAGGTGCAGGAATGGGAACCAAATCCGTCGAGGCCAATATGGGGCAATGAGAATCATTTTGCAACCCAACGATTTTGCTTTCTGTATGAGTCTTGGTATTAGGGAAAAAGGGGGAAAAGCGTAAAGGAGTCCCTGAGGCCAATCGTAGACTAGAGCATCTCTGGGTATATGACCTAGAAGAGGAAGTAGGGAGAAGTAGCTGCTGCATTTGTTGTTGAGAGAAGTGGCAAACAGGTCGCAGCAAGGCTGTCCCCATTTGCGGAAGGTAAGATCCGCAACTTCCTGATTCAGAGACCACTCGTGAGGCATGAGGATAGCTCTGCTGAGCCTGCCCGCTATGACATTGGATTTCCCAGGGATGTGCATTGCTATCAGAAAACATTGGGAGGAAATCGCCCATTGCCACAGTCTGAGTGCTTCTTGACACAAGGGGTAAGACCTGGTCCCGCCCTGTTTGCTGATGTACCACACCACTGACATGTTGTCTGTTTGGATTGCAATGGTCCCGGAAGGAAGAGAGTCTTGAAGGGCTTGCAACGCTAGGAGCAATGCTCTCATTTCTAGGACATTAATATGCAGATGGTACTCGCGAGGTTGCCAAGTGCCTTGGACTGTCCTGCCTAGATAATGCCCCCCCACCCTATCAGGGAGGCGTCCATGGTCACTGTGGCTACTGGAGGGGGTTGTATGAAAGGTCTTCCCTGAATTACTAGTGTGGAGACCATCCACCAAGAAAGGTGACTTTTGCATGTTTCTGTGATCAGGATCATGTAAGACATGGGTAGCTCCTGGAAAGACCACTGCGTGATAAGAAGCCACTGAAGGATTCTTATGTGGAAACGTGCTAATGGGACAAGAAGAATGGCAGCTGCCATGGAGCCTAGACCTTGGAGGACATATCTGACTTGAATCCTTCTGCTCTGCATTAGAATTAACACTTGTTGATGAATAGTGGAAACTCTTTCCTGTGGTAATCTTGCAAAAATTTATTTTGTGTTTAATTCTGCTCCTATGTATGTGATAGACTGACAGGGCAACAAGGCAGATTTTTCGAAATTTACTGTGATGCCTAGTTGAGTGCATGATGTGACTGTATAATCCTGTGCCTCTAAGAGTTGATGCCTGGTGGTAGCAGTCAGGAGCCAGTCGTCTAGATAGGGAAACACCTGAAATCCTTGACGCCTCAGGTGAGCCGTGACTACTGCCATACACTTGATGAACACCCTGGGGGGCTGAGGTGAGACCAAAGGGCAGAGCTCTGAACTGGTAATGACTGGCCCCTACCCAGGAACGAAGAAATCTTCTGGAGAGTCTGTCCATCTTGATATGGTAGTACGCATCCAGAAGATCTATCGAGCACATCCAATTGTCCTGATGCAAAAAAGGGAAAATGGAGTGCAGTGTCACCATCCGGAACTTCTCTTTTTGTACAGATTTGTTCAATCTGCTGAGATCCAGTATTGGCCTCCAGTCCCCTGTCTTTTTTGGTACTAAAAAGAATCTCGAGTAAGTTCCGGATCCTAGTTGGTCTGCAGGGACTTCTTGAATGGCTCTTTTTTCTAGCAGTCTTGAAACTTCTGTGACTGCTTGATCCCTTAGATTGGGTGGGATATCTGGGGTGGGCTTTTTTGATTCTATGGAGGATTGATGGAAGGGAATTTTGTAAGCTCCGGATATAATGGATAGTAACCATCTGTCTCTTGTTATATTTTAGTTAAAAAAGAAAAGCCAGCACTAAACTCCTGGAATCAGGCAATCTTCATTTAATGTCCAAATTCAAGACAGCAACATAACATAACCGTACACCAACATGGTTGTACCGGTTTCGGTAAATCCTTCATCAGCAACCAAACATGATGTATAAAATAAAGACAAAAACTAACTTCCTGTCTTGCAACTTATACAAACTTCATATAGGAAGCATGGAGCGCCCTCTAGTGCATCAATATCCACATTTTCTCTTTATAAATAAGCTTATGTAGAACATGGGATTGTACATGTCTGTCCTTGATGTGATCAATGACCATAAAACAAAAGTTGCCCGTAGGGTGTTTAGAAATGTGTTTATATAAACACATTTCTAAACACCCTATGGGCAACTTTTGTTTTATGGTAAGCTCACTTATAAAGAGAAAATGTGGATCATCAAACTAGGGGCTCTATTTTCCCCTGGCTTGAATGATCATTTTTGAGGCATCCAATTCATATAATTGTTGTTATATTTTTGTTGCTATATTTGGGTTTATATACTCATTTATATAACTGGTACAATTGGGTTCATTTGTAACACATTTCATGTATTTTTGAACTAGTGCACTATTTTACTGATGCACTAGAGGGAGCTCCATGCTTCCTATAAGAAGTTTATATAAGCTGCAAGACAGGAAGTTAGTTTTTGTCTTTATTTTATACATCATGTTTGGTTACTGATGAAGGATTTACCGAAACTGGTACAACCATGTTGGTGTACGGTTATGTTATGTTGCTGTCTTGAATTTGGACATTAAATGAAGATTGCCTGATTCCAGGAGTTTAGTGCTGGCTTTTCTTTTTTAACTTTGGTTTGTTTTTTTAAGCCGTGCACCAGACGTTCGTGCAGGAGGAGGTTTTGGACTTCTTGTTATATTTTGCCAGGCTTTTGGGTACAGCGAAAGTCTTCCCCCGACTGCCTACAGAGGTGAGCAGTTGGGCAACCCTTCAGGGATGCTGGAAGGGTTTGGCAGAGAAGGTTTCTCTGTCACCCTGGTTTTGCGGTCCCTCTTTGCCACTAGGGCGGCGTCTGTTATTGTTGCTTCCCCTTCTGCCCCTGGGGGAAAAATCACCACGTGTGTCAGGCAAGGGTCCCTGGGATTTTTGGAACCACATCTTTCCACTCTTTTGACCCTTGGGATAAGGTCTGGAAGGGGTGGAAAAATGGACTCCCACGGCAGAGAGAGTCTTGCCTTCCTGCTCACACCTGGTCAATGTGTCTTTCACCTGATTGGTGAAGGACGCTCGAAAGGGTTCCGCAAACTGACACAGCCACATCCAAGCATGTCTCCTGAGAGCCACACCTGTCCCTGTGGTTCTGCTCGCTCCATCTGCTGCATAGGAAATCAGCCTCATGGAGGAGTTGAATATGGAATTAAGAGTCGCAAGCTGAGAAGCTAATTTGGCTGGTACTCCCTCAGCTGTAGGATCTTGAAGGGTATCTCCAAGCTCTTTCAGGAGATCCCTTTGAAGATGTGTAAAATGGCATAGATAGTTCAGGGACCTTATTGAAAAGGTCGCTGAAGCAAACATTCACTTTCCATATCTGTCCATCATCCGAGACTCTTTGTTTGGAGGATGAACAGATGAGGTTTCTGCTAACTCTTTCTTGGTGGCTGCTGCTACCACCATGGCATCAACGGGCCCACCTTTGGAGAGGAAATGTTTGTCCTGGGGGGCTGTAATAAATTTGTTTGTTCTCCTCGGAGTAGGTTCCACAGAATCTGGAGCTGACTAAGCCTTTCGAGCCACTACAGACATGAGTGGATCAAAAGGAGGAGACACCCAGGAGGTGGAAGGTCGGGAACTGAATGCGTCCAGGTATACAGACTCGTCCTCGGTAGGGGCTAGGGAAGTCCAGTCCCCCCTCTGTCTAAGCATTTCAAGGATGTCCGAAAAGGAAACATCTTCAGAGAGGACCTTGGGGACCCTTCCAATTCATCCATGTCTGTATCTGAGGTGACAGACTCAGGGGAGTCTATGTGCTTCCTCTTGCACTTCTCTTCCGGGGAAGCTCTTCCGAGTGATCAGGGGAGACTTCGGAAGAAGAGACATCACCCAATGGGGTGTCCTGGGGCATAGGTTCCCTACGCTTGGGGTCTGGAGGAGGAGTAGAGGTTGGAACAGACACCAAGGGTGGGAGGAGCCGTTGGAGCTGGCAGTAGAGCTGTTTCGGGAGACAGCACACTCCGCATGACCTCGAAGGCGTCCCGACCTCTAGGCAGAGAAAGCTCTGGCTCCAAAGAAACAGGAGTCCTTCTCCACATCGAGGGTGACGGCTCCGAGGCCGATCTGGGAGCTTAGCTCACCTGCGTTGAAGCTCCGAGGGGGAGAACAGGGTCGGACAAGGGTCCGATGTCACTCCCTCCCCTCGGAGCTGACGAGAGAGCCCCGGCGCCCAGATCCCTCGACAGAAGGTACAATCAAGGTAATCGGAGCCAACGTCAGAACCGAAGGAGAGATGATCGGCGCAGACAGTTCTACTACCTGCAGATCCATGGTCCATGGTCTCTGGCTCCGAGCTAAATGTAGTCGGAAGAGGAACGGAAATAGAGGCGGTTGGAGCAGATACCTGTTGAGGTGGGCTGGACAGTAATTTTGCCAGTGCCTGTGACTTAAGCAACCTACTTACTACTCTCTCCACATCATGAGCCGATAATCTAGAGGATCAAGAGGAGTAGGAAGAATGATGGCTACGTTCACTCTGTAACAAGGGTGACTGAGGTGCCGAGTGGATGGACTACAAAGACGGAAACCCCAGTCTCTTATGGCTCTGAAATAGCAGATGGAGCCGATGGAGGAGTTGCCTTGTCGGTGCCAGCTGGCACCAACATACTTGGTTGGTCAAGTAAAGGAGTCTGCTCCGAAGGTGGAGCCGATGGCTTGACAGACTTAGGGGAATTCGCTGGCTGAGTACTTTTAGCTGGAGAATCCTGAGGCTTCAATAATCCCTGAAGGATTAATTTGTTTTTGCGCTCCTGCAGGACCCTTGAACTAAAAGTGTGAACAGCGCCCAAACAATATACACAACTAGTGTGCCCATCTGTCCAAGACATTTTCTGACAGCATGAGTAACACTTTTTGAAGCCAGATACCTTGGTATCTCTAGACATTTTCCTAACAACAACCGCAACAACAATATATATATATATTTTTTTACAGTTAAGGAACAGAAAGGAGAGCCTCTAATTTAAACGGCTATCCTAAGGGGGTGGGGGGATTCCCTAATTTAAATGAGTTCAAGGGAAACAGAAGGCCTGCGAGTTATGGAGCGATGGCCAACAAAGCTACAACACACAAGAAAGCGATAAGGGATAAAGTAATATATCTAGACAAAAACTTGATAAAAAACTTGACAAATTTTTAAGAATAAACAACAATTATAATAACAGAAAAAACTATACTAAGCCTGAGCCAGTAACAAAGCAACCTCGCAGCTGAAGCAGCAAACAAGATCTGGATAGCTGAAGCTGGGCATTCTGGGATATGGGGTAACCTCAAGCCAGTAAACATCTCTCGAGCTATAGAAGATGGCCGAGTTGGAGCAGAGGATCGGCTCCAAACCTCAAACAACAAGAACGAAGGCGAGATGGACAATTTAACATTACAGCTTCTATGGGACCTGACAACATCCCTGGCTGTGTTCTACATGAATTACAGAGTGAACTGGCACCTTAACTGTGTGCCCTATTCAATCTCAGCCTCACCTCAAGCCTTGTCCCTACCAAGTGGCATACTAATACAGTCATCCCTCTCCACAAAAGAGGAGTGACTACACACCCCAGGAATTATCGCCCAATTAGCCTGACGAGTCTGATATGCAAAGCTATGGAACGCATCATCATGTACCTAATAAACAAGGATATAGGAAATCTCCAAACCCTGGATCCCACATAGTTTGGTTTTGTGAAGAGTAGATCATGCCTGCTCAACTTGGTCGACTTTTCTGAATCAGTCACCAGAGCTGTGGATGAAGGCAAGGTGGTTCATACAGCTTACCTTGATCTGGCCGAGGCTTTTGATACCATTCCCCACTCAGGAATTCATAGAAAAACTCACTAAGCTAGGCATCAACCCCTATATCACTAGGTGGGTTGCACACTGGCTCACAGATAGAACCCACAGTGTGAAAGTAGCTGACTCCAAGCCAGACTACCAACCAGTCACGAGTGGCGTCGCACAGGGTTTGGTCCTGGGTCCTCTCCTGTTTGGTATCTACTTCTCTGAAGTCCAGGCCAACACTAAGGGACTCTGGCTGACAAAGTTCACAGACGATTGCAAGTTGCCAGCTATTATTAACTCTCCAAGTGATGTTGACATCCTACAGAAAGGCCTCAATGAGACCAACGACTGGTGTCAGAACCATGGCCTTAAGCTCAATGCCAAAAAATGTGTCATCATCCCCCTTGAATTACCACATTGATGGTAGTCCACTGAACACAGAAGGCGTTATAAGAGATCTGGGAACAAGGGTTGACAGCAACCTCTCTTCTGATCACCACACTGCCACTGTGGTCAGAAAGTCCTTCTATGTGGCACATCTCAATACTAAGGGTTTTGCATCCAGGAAGAAAGAGGTCATTGTTTCCCTCTACTCTTCCTTCATTTGTCCAATCATCGAATACAATGCCCCATTTGGCATGTACCGCACTAAACACCTGCAAACAACTGGAGAGGCTGCAAAAGTACCTAACAAAGAGGATCCTAGGCCTTAAACACTTGTCCTATATGGACAGACTAAAAAAACTCCTACTATTCTCTGTCTCATATCGCCTACTTAGAGGCAATGTCTGCTTGACTTACAAAGCCATGTCTGATCCAGCTCTGTTAGAAATGTTACATCTAAAGAAATCCCAATCCCTCCGCACCACATGCTCCAGTGACCTCAACCTCATTACCACAATCAACAGAATGTGCTGGAGGGACAGGTTCATAACCCAGAGACTGCCCATGCTATGGAATAGACATGTCAAGCAGAGCACCTCACTGGTCCTCTTCAAGAGAGATCTTGATGAGTGGATGGGAAATAGAAAATTCATCCCGGGGATCACTCCAGCGGCTCTACTTAACAGAGGCACTAGGAACTAAGGTCATGTGGCACAATGCCAGGGTAATCTTATGGGCTAGGCTTGTAAAGGCTCCAGAGCCATTAGCCTAGTACACACCCATGAACAAGTATGACACCACAGCATAAGAAAGGGATACCCAGTGTTGCACATGAACCTAAGTGAACCCATGCAACTGAGTTCACCACTAATGGGGGAAGTCACTAGTTCAAGCACACGGTCAGGATCAGGGATTAGATGTTTCAATGTAATCAAAGGGGGCCATATAGCATACAAATGAGCACTGAAGCTAGGGGAAAAACAAAAGGTGAGGGAGCTAGCAAGTGGGAATGACAGAATACCAGTTACCAGTGATAAGTTATCTGGAAACAACAGAGGTGCCACATTTTTACCAAAAGTTGTATCCTATCTTAGTGGATGGAAGACAGGCCACTGCTAAAAGAGACACAGCTTCTGATACAACCATTGTGAGGCCTGCAGTGTTTAAAGAGGAGCTGCACTTGCTTGGGTAGTCCACACCAGTCAGGGCTTTGGGTGGGACCCCATTCCAAACACCTTTGGCCAGAGTTCATCTTGAATGGTTGGGTGGAAGAGGGAACAAGCAGGTAGGTGTATTTGAGGATATCCCTGCAGATGTCTTAATAGGGAATGATTTTGATAGTATAGAACCTTGTGTGCATGGAGTGACATGCTGTCAAGCTTGAAGACACACACGTGTACCTGGTAGCCTGCAGGAGACCAAGACAGATCCTACATCTGAAGCTGGAGCTGGTGATATGGTTACTTCAAGGAGACAGATACCTTGTAGTAGTGAGCCTGAAAGTGAACCACGACTGCTGACAGGTACTGGTGTTCCCATGGACATGCTGCTGCAAGGAAAGAGGTGAGTGGTGGTATCCAGGCTGACAGTGAGGCACCGCTGACAGAGAATATTAGGCTTCCTGTGGAAGGGGAGCTAGGAGGGATCATGAAAGTAGAGATGAGACAGGAACAGCTTTCAGATCCTAACTTACGAGGCTTGAGGGAGGTAGCTGAAGAGGCACCTGATGCTCAAGAAAAAGGGGAGTCTGTACGCTGAAACGGAGAGTGGACCCCTGAGGTAAAGCTACATGGTGAGGTAATATAACAGTTGGTAGAGGTCAGAGCCTACCATCTGGCAACTCTAGCCATAGCCCATGACATTCCTTTTGTCGTTAGCAAAAGGTGTACTGTACAGGGAGTGGAACTCTGAGTGAGGGCTAGAAGGTGAGGTAATATGGCAGTTGGCAGAGCACAGAGCGTACTATATGACACCTCTAACCATAGCCCATGACATTTCTTTTGCAGATAACAAAGGGGTACTGTACAGAGTGTGGACCCTGAGTGAGGGCTAGAGGGTACGGTAATACAGTAGTTGGTAGTGCCCACAGTCTAACATCTGGCACCTCCAGCCATACCCTAGCCTATCAAATTCCTGTTGCAGGTCATACGGGCATAATGTGTACCAGGAGACACATTATGCAGAATTTTTATTGGCTTGCGATTGCAAAAGATGTAACAGGGTACTGCACGACCTGTGAGCAATGCCAAAAGATAGGCAGGAGGCAGGAACATAAGTTGCACCATGTTAACATATTGAAGTCTTATCATGACAGGGAGGCCCTGGTGCTGAGTATTCATAGAGGATGGCAGGAGGAGTCTGAGGGAGATCTGGTGACTGATCATCTCAGTGAGGCTCGAACTGACATTTCTGTGGGAGAGGTAGCAATATCTCAGCAGCTATCCCCTATTCAGGTTAAAGAAATATGAGCAGTGTTACAGGAATTTGGGGCATGTTCACTGGGAAACCTGGGTGTATTCAACTAGTGCAGCACTATGTGGATACGGGACCCCAAAGGCCTATCAAGCAAGCTCCTTACAGGGTGATTGAGCGAGTCAAACAGACTTTGAAGGAGGAAAAAGGAGATGTTGGAGCTGGAGGTAATCCAGGAGTCCAGTAGTCCATGGGCTTCCCCAGTAGTATTGGTATCGAAGAAAGATGTTAGTGTAAGATTCTGCATAGACTACAGAAAGTTAAACTGTTATACAGAGTCAGATCCATACCTCATGCCTAAAACAGATGAAGCTTTAGAACAGCAAGGTGGGGCTAAGTATCTGACCATTACTGACCTGACCAAAGGATACTGGGAGGTGCCCTTGACTCCCATTGCTAGAGAGAGGTCAGCTTTTCTAACACCTTTTGGATTATATGAGTTTACAAGGATGTTCTTTGGGATGAAGAATGCCCCAGCAACCTTCCAGAGGTTAGTATATCATATATTAGTAGCAGCAGGAGATTATGCTCTCACTTATTTGGATGATATTGCCATTTACAGTAATTCCTGACAAGAACACCTTCAACATGTCAGGGAGATCTTAGGTAGATTAAAAAGGGTAGGGTTGACCATTAAGCCTAGTAAGTGTCAGGTGGGTGTAGCAGAGGTCTCCTACCTAGGAAAGAGTAGGGAGTGATAGGATTAGGTCAGAACCGGCCAAAGTGGAAGCTATTCAGGCATGGCCTGTTCCTGTTACCAAAAAGCAAGTGCGAGATTTCCTTAGGGACAGCAGGGTACTGTAGGAAATGTGTGCCCAACTATAGTACAACAGCTGCACCCCTTATTAACCTAACAAGGAAAAGAAAGCCAGATACAGCAGTGTGGACCACAGATTTTGAGCAGGCATTCCAAAAGCTTAAAAGAAGCTTTGGGAGGACCCCCTGTGTTAGTCAGTCCAGATTACAGCAATGCCAATGCAGAGGAATTCTCAAGACAGGGTACTGCATTGATACATTTTCAGTCACATTTTTCTAAAGCAATGACTTTCCAGGGTCAGTTGAAAATTTAGCTGTGTTCAAAGGGGAGAGATATGTTAGGATTCTAGCTATTATTCTCTGTGGTAGCATGACTGGCTGAAGTTTGTAAATAACTGTAAATTACCCTGTGTTATATATGCCAGCATGATTAGCTAGAATTTTGTAAATAAGTTTGTTTTTTTAGGTTCAAAGGCATTTACTAGACTAATGACCACAAGGGCCTTTTTAAGCCTAGCCATGATCCCAAATCTCTGACAAGTTCTGATACCCTTGATAAGTGTAAGCAGGAATTTAAGAGATGAATCATTTACAGATTACCTGTGTCCATTAGAGACACATGTGCCAAACCAGGGATGAATTTCCAGTTTCCCATTAAATTTTCCAAATTGCACTTGAATTGGGTTAGGAAAGAACTCTACTTCACATGAATGGGGAGCCTTTTCCATAGACGGGGTAGTCTCTGGGATATACCTATCTCTCCAGCAGAACCTATTTATATCACATGCAAGGTTTACGTCTTTAGAATGGGCAATTCTAGTGCAGTTTGTTTTGTGGATATGCAGGAGGTCCATCAGATTAGCGTCTGACAATGCCCTATCTGTCAGGCATAGATCTTCAAAAGCCTGTAGGAGACAGACTACAGGGATAGGGCCTTGAGGCGGTCTGCATAGGAAATTTTACTTACACTCAGTATTCTTTTAGTGAGGAAGCTCTGTGGACATTCAGTTGTTGGAAATCCCTGATTAGGTACATACCAAAGGGGTCAATATACTCAATAATAGGTCTGATGAATGCCAAATACTCTGAAAAAATTACTTCCTTGAACTCAATTACTTCCTTGAACTCAGAGGCCATACCTTTGTTTATATGTTGCACAATACAGAATGATTTCCTCACCACTGTAGACACATGATGGTCAAAGGCTATTACTATTCATGTCCCTAAGTCTCTGACTACTGGGTCATCTCTAAGGGGTGTGTTGTCACTATGACAGTTACCAGTGATGGATGACTTCCCAAAGGATACTATTATGCATTTCTTTGTATTTAGTTTTAGTCCATGGCTCTGACAACAACTGTTTGTCTGTGTCAGGCCCTCCTGGAGAAAATTTTTGTGTCAGTGTGAGATTCAATGATGGTTCCTAACTTGCAATCATCTGCAAATTTAGCGAGCCAGAGACCACTGAGATTGGCCTTGACTTTTGAGAAGTAAATGCCAAAAAGGAGCAGTCCAAGGACTGATCCCTGAGGGAATCCACTTGTGACTGGCCTCCCCAATTCTAACGTCTTGATATTTCCTGATGGAAGATTGAGGGGGAAGACAGAGGTAAAGTTGGAGCTGAATTTATCAGCCAGGAGGTTTGCTATGTCTTCTGGATAAGTATAGTTGGCTCCATTTACAATGAGCTGTGCACACAATTGTGTATTGCCTTTGAGGTTGCGGACATAGCTAAAGAATGCTTTGTGGTTGTCTTTGGCCTGGGAGGCCAAACTTACCTCAAATTTGACTTTGGTAGACTTTATTTGTCCTCCGAGTTGTTTGTTTAGTTTGATGAGAGTGTTTTTATCCTGCAGGGTGCTGCACCTCCTCATTTTTGCCATGAATTTCTTTATCCTGTTATACAGCCTATTGATTTTGTGATTCCACCAGGGTGGCTTGTTTTTGAGTTAGTTCTGTACTTCTTCCTGGTGCGTACAGCTGCCTCTATGCAGCTATTAACATGCTTGTTACAGGGTTTCTGTGAACAGTTCTGCATAGTCAGCAGTGTTCTCAGGATTAGCGGGGATTGGAAATTTTGCCAGGTTCTCATTTAATAGCAGGAGGTTAGCCTTAGAATAGTTCCTGAATATTCCAGGTTTAGCTGGAGGTCAAGGTTTTATTTTTACTTCAAAGAAGACCATTTTGTGGTCTGACCTTACCAGTGAAGGCATTACAGTAGGGGGTGTGCAGCACTCTCCTATATTAGTGAGGACTAGATCCAGTATGGTTGCACCCCTGGCTGGTGTATTCACTATCTGATCCAGGGAATGTGTTTTTACAAAATCCAGGAATCTCTATGCATGTAAGTTTGGTGTAGTATAGGATTCAAAGTTAATAGTGGGGTAATTAAAGTCAGCCATGAATGTAGTATTGGTTTGGATGGTTAGTGTTTCTAATAAGTTTAAAGTTCTGATTATTACTTTAATTTACGTAAGGTGTTTGAGTCAAACAGCGTTCTTCTGGCTGACTAAATGTAAATGTTTTTTTTTTAAAAAAGAATTCTGAATGTAGGTTATGCCACTCAGCTGACCAAGATGTGATGTCATCATGTGCCAGAGCTGAAAGGAATAGAATCTCCACAGCAACTGTTTTGTTTACATTCTAAAGTCTGATATGAGAAAGTAGAATTCTCTTAACAGCTTTCTGTGACTTTTTAAAAACGTCTGCTGTAAAAGCAGGTGCTGAGTCAGTAACCGTTCAGTTGTTCAGTAGTAGCAGTAGTTACCTAGTTGTCAGTTGTTGTTTTCCAGAACAGTAGTTATAACTCACAGATTTCCAGAGCTTTTCAGCAGAAATAGTGATAGTTGCCATTCCATTCATTTTGGACCAGACAACAGCCTCAACAGTGGACATATATTCTTATTTTGCCTTGCAGAAGTAAGAGTATCATCTTGCCTTGCTGAGTTAATTAGATTAGACAGAGAGTGTTAATCTTCAGACAGGTAGGGACCCTACAGTTAAATAGATAAGAGTTTTTGTACAATCAGTGTGAAACCTATCCTACAGTGTTATTTTCATAATTTGTGTGTGAAACTCTGTGGTTTATTGGAATTGGTTATTCAGTGCATATGTTTTAAATCATTTTATTTATTAAATATTTTACTACCTTTTATTGTGGCTGGTTATTTAGAAAGTACTTTTAATAACCTGAGAGTGTTTATGCTTTTTGGGATAGCACCAGGGCAACTCTAAAAAGCCTTACTGCTTTGATTACCTGCTACCCTTTACATCAATATAATTGAACACCCCCCTTTTGAAGGGTATTATGGTATTTGACTGGTGACAGCAATCTACCTTGTAATTTGGGAAAGAGAACATAGCAGGTAAATCTGTGCCAGTCTTTCCCAAGAATGTTTGTATGTGTGAATGTCAAATATTTAAGAGTGACTGTGTCAAATGCCTAGAACTGGGACACAGTGCTCTGCAATGGATCATGTGAAGACTCACTTGGGGACCTGGAGTGAAGCATATAGTGCAGTCCCAGATTTGGAGCCTGTTCCCAGTGTACTCTTAAGGGAAACTGTGTACTTCTATTTCGGCTTTCAGTAACGCTTCCTTACCGGAGACAGTGATGAGGATTGAGGCTCCTTAGTTACTACCCCGGGTTTAAGTGAGGTCATCACAGTCCCCATTAACCTTCCCTCAGGCAATACCATCAAATATAACTCCCCTGCTATCACTAGGGAATAGGTCCTTGATGTTCTCTCTAAGGCCAAGAACACTGCATCAATGGGCCCAGACAATATCCCAGGATGTCTTCTAAATAGTATAAAACGTGATCTATAAGGCCCTCCAGAATTGCTGTTTAACTTATAGCCTCCAAGCTGGCTTCGTGCCTCATGAATGGAGAACAGTAACAGTCATTCCTCTGCACAAAGGTGGGCCCATCTACAGACCCTGGAAACTATAGGCCCAAAAGTCTCACTAGTCTCATATGCAAAGCCATGTAAAGAATTATCATGGAAATGATCAACAATGATGTATGAAACCTCCAGATACTGGCCCCAGCCCAGTTTGTATGTATGCCAGAAACTACCCCTCCTTTAGAACAGGCTCCCCATCCATGTGAAGCAGAGTTCCTCATTAACCCAATTCAAGTGGAACTTGGAAAGCTGGATGGGGAACAGGAAATTCATCTTTGGTTTGTCACCTATGCCTCTAACAGACATAGGCAGCATGTAAGTGGTTCATCTCCCAGGCCCCTGCTTTTAAATGTTTCATCTCCCAACCCCCTGCTTACACTTATCATGAGAACCAAAACTTGTCAGAGATTTGGGATTCATGGTTAGGCCTAAAAAGGCCCTTGTGGTCATTGGCCTAGTAAACACCTATGAACCTAAGAAAAGACACACTAGGGAGATATGTACTGATACGAGGTAAGTGGCTGGGAAAGAGGATTACGCTGCAGAATATTTATATCCCCTTAAACCCAAAAATTATCAACATTAAACAAATAATGACAGACATGCTAGATTTCCTACAGGAAATAGGGACAATGGGGGTAGATTAGAATCTCCTAACAGAGATGATGTGTGAGTGGGGTCTAGACAATTAGTGGTTAGGATGGCAGAGTTATGGTATCAAAGTAGGAGAACTCCAACCCAGGGATCTTGCTTAGACTATAGATCCACCCAATATGGAACCAAAGCAAGACTGGAGAGACGGTATGTGTTAGGAGAAGATAACACCACGATCCAAAAGCTAATGACTTAACACAGAATGTTGTTAGACCATGCATATGTTAAATTAGTCTTAATGTATAAGATCAATAAAAGGGAAAGAGAACTGAATAATGGACATGGGACTGTTACTTAAAAACAATAGAAAGGCAATGTTGAAAGAATGGTACAAAATAATATTGAATAAAATAAAACAGATTCCAATGATCACGGTAGAAGAATGGGAGGACTGAAAGGCTGGGATAACAGCAAAAATACTACAGCATAAGAAACAGTCATGGAGAGAAGGGAAGCAGTGGCAAAGATAGAAAATACAAAAGATAGGAGAAATGCAAAGTAGGGAGAATGTATTAACAGAGAAGGAGCAGAGAGAACTTAAGAGTTGCCGAGTGACTGGAATTTGAGGAGACAGAAAAGGATTGTTGCAAACCAAGTAGAATTCAAAGATTTATTCTGTGATAACGTCCCAAATACCAAAAAACCCAAGCAGTCAAGATAAGGCAAATGAAAGTAGAAAGGAAAATATGCCAGATAAAACTACCCAATGGAAAAGAATTGACTTAGGATAAGAGGAAATATTTGAAATTTTATGGTAATATTACCAAAAACTTTCTAAGGGTCAAAGGGAGACCGATGATTGGCAAGAAAGAGTAAAGAAATTTATGCAGGGTCTGAAGATTCCCCAGTTGTATCAAGAGGTAAGTAAGGAATTAGAGCAACAGATAACAATAACAGAAACAGTAGAACAGCTACAAAAGATGGCCTTAGGCAAAACACCAGGAAAAGATGGCTTGCCAGTTGAGCTATGGAAAATAATGAAAGAGAAGGTAGTTCAAAGGTGGCAAACAATGTTTGCAGAAATTATGGAAATGAGACATATCCTGACTTCATGGAGACTCTAATACTGAAAGAAGGGAAATATCCAAGTATGCCAAGTGCATACAGACCTATTTCCATTTTGACACATGACTATAAGGTCTTTACAGGAATATTAGCAGAGAAAGATTATCAAGGGCCTCGCTGGGATTAACAGCAAGTTACCATTCGGGGTTTGTAAGGTAATGGCAAACATTTGATAATATATTACGGACACACAAGTCAAGGAGAGGCTGACAGAAGTGGTAGACCCTTGGTACTGTTGGGACTGGATGTTGAAAAAGCATTCAATAGAGTTTACTGGAAAGTTTTGTGGGAAATACTAGGCTGAATGGGCTTTGGAGACAGAATAGCTCTTGCAGGAGTTGTATGAATTTAAGAGCTAAAAGCAAAAATAAAGATAAATGCAGAGCTTTTAAAGAAAATTAGAATAAAAAGAGGGATGCAACATGGATGTCCTCTATCCCCACTTTTTTGCAACATATACCAAACCCTTTGCTCAAAAAATAAGACAATCTGCTATTATAGGGTGGACAAGAACAAGAAAAAAAAATAGCATTATTTACAGATGATGTGATTATATACTTGACTGTCCCAGAACGTGATATAAAAAAGGTTTACAAGATTTTGAAGAGATATTACGTTTTTGAATTAGCCTTGAAAAGACAAAAGCAACAATGGATTTTGTGGCTTCGTTTATTTATGTATTTATTTATTTTGACATTTGTTAACCAGGTTAGTCCAACTGGGCAGAAGCCCTTTTTCAGCAGAGACCCAGGGAGAAAAGCTCCAGTAATCTTTTTGTACTAGTTACAATACCATCATATGACAAGAATAATACAGGTTACCCCAATAGTTAAAAATACAATTTAATGTCATGTTCATTAATGTAAGATTTCCCATATTTGTGGTGTCATTATAAATGAAATAACTGGGCATTTGCATGGCAAAAACTACAGAGTAAACAGCTAGACAAACCTCGGGTTACATATGGTAGAAAATTAACAAGTCGATAAAGAACTGGAGGATAAGTGACCTGGATCAAAGGATACAGATGGTTAAAATGTGTATAGCACCACATATAAAATAATTTCTCAAACTCTAGTACATAACGCAGGAATGAAATTTTGGAGAAAGGTGGAAAAACTTATTAATCGGTATAATATGGAATGGGAAATACCGACGGGTGACATTTCAAAAGATGGCACTCCTGAAGGAAGAGGGTAGCCTGGTGGTGCCCATTCTTAGTATCACAGGCCTCACAACTTAAAATAATATATTCTTTACTAAACCTCATTACATGTCAAGATGGAAAAAACTGCTGCTGGGTCCAGTGATACAAAATAAACTGACAGCAGCATTATTACCTTGGGAGCTTATTTTAAGAGAGAAAGAACAAAGGGAGAATCAAAAACAGTTAGTGGGGGTAAGCTGTGGAGCTCTTTAGACTAAAGGAATATAAAGGATGGAAACCTGAAGTATGGCCAATAGGCACAATAAAAGAAATGTACAGAATAAGATTATATGGAATAGTAAACTGGCACAAAGTAGTTTAAAAACTATTTCATGGAAGAATTTGAAGAACGGGAAACATGAATCATGTGGGTGGGAATAATGGAGAAATTCTGTCCTTCTGGAGGGAATTATAGAGATTTCGGGCACTTTATAATATTTGGGACAAATACACAAAAGCAGTAGAAAGGAGAAGGACACAGAAACCACAGTTAATCAGAAAACGTATACAGGCAAGAACCCTAAATATAACACAAAAAAGTTTAATGAGTGTTACATACAAGGCGTTAGTGAGAGATATATGGAAAAGTAGATGCTCAAATATAAACACTTGGCAGCAATCGTTAGAAAGGGAAATAATGGAATATCAATGACATGAAATGTCTAACACCAATAAAAGCAATAAAATCAAGAAAATTTAGAATATTCGGGTGGAAGTGCCTAAACAGGTATTTTTTTTTATACTCCAGATAGGATACACAGCATGTTCCCATGAGTGAACGAGAATTGCTGGCAATGTGAGGCAAACACTAGGGGCAACTAAGAACAGGTCTACTTCAGAAGACTGACAAACCAAAAGATTGAATCCCAAAAGACTGAAAATTCAAAATACTGAACACATTTTCAATGCAGGGGGGGGGGCAAGTCCCCCTGCCCCCCCCCCACACCCCCTGCTAACTATATATACCAACTGCAAGATCGTACAGTGGAGAAGAGGCAAATTCCATCATTCAGAACTTTGAATTTTCAGTCTTTTGGGATTCAGTCTTTTGCTTTTTCAGTCTTCTGAAGTAGATCCCTGAGGACATATTTTCCAGTAATGTGAGAAGTTAGCGGGATATAAAAAAAGACCTTGCATCATTGATTGCCAATTAACACAAAATTTTCTGATGGAATCTAGGCATTTTCTACTGGGTCAAATCGAGGGGTTATGCAGGTGGGAACATGTTAACACATTAATATATTTGAACATGTTAAGACATTAATATATTTAATATTATTATTAGCAAAAAATAAATAAAGCAGGTACTCAAAATGGTACAACCACCCAGGATGACTGAAGTGACAGGCATGCTTCAGGAAATGCAGAGGAGGGGAAGAAGGATTTTGAAACTTGCTCCTAGTAGGATGCAGAAAGGGAAGTAAGATTATCGGGAGTTGGTAAGAGAAGGAAAATTAAATTGTCAGAAAACAAATCCCGCCAGACCTGTACCCTAAATATAATCAAAGTCTATTGTAATAAAATAAGAGACAGTAAAAGGTTAAGTGTAGTGAAAGCTAGATAAAGATATATTAATAGTAATTTTGATGTATAGCATGATGGATAAAATGGAGAAATTAAAAATACAGCAATTGAAAAAAAAGAAAGAAAACTGAACTTCTTTAATTCAAGAATTGCATTTTCACAGAAAAAGATCAGATGTTCATGCACCCTTTTACGGCTGTAGTCATTGGAGAAACACAGTATAGCTCAGGAGGTCATGCTGCCAATAGGGACTCAGTGAATAAACCTAAACGGCTGTAGCAGTAAGAGCTACTGGCCAAGCTGTGAATCAGGGAGTGCAGTTAATGAATTATGATTAAGCCAGACTATGCAACTTTCACTCGCATTCAATTCTTCCCTTGCGCATTTCCAGATAAAGGACATATCATCAACAAAGTGTTTATGAATAAAAATAAAATAAACTCAGCAAACCTGTTCAATGTAGCAAATACGTTTTTTCTTACTACATGCCCATGATCACGTTTCCATAATTCAAAGTCTCTCAAACTACACCTAGTTGTATTAAATTATTTTCATGATTCATGATATGTAATACCAACATATTATGGCATTCCAAAAAATTCATAAGAACTAGCAAGCTCCACCCATGAGACCAACAGTTTCACCTAGAGGTTGGATCTCTGAAGCTACATCACATTATTTAGAAAGTAGTTTGACAAATTTTGAATTACTTGCCTAGGCAGCCTGGACTACTGATAGTGCTGTCAGGGAAGACGATTGCTGGGTGGCTATGCCTGTTGCTTTGGTACTAAGAGATGGAAACCAGACAGCAGCATGTACTGTGGCTGCCAAGCAAATCAAGGTAGCTCCTGTCCTACAAGTGAAGGACTGCCCATGCATCCAGTGGTGAAGCAGGTGTACATGGTCTCCACGAGTGCAGAGGTTAGGATCTTGCTGCAGAAAGTACAGTTGTCTACACTTACCATAAATGTAGCTGTTCAAGTGTGTTCACTGCTGCAGTCATCACACTTGGGTTATCCTACCAGAGGTAGCCCTCAGTCGGCCCGAATACCAGAGGGTTAGTACTTCTGCGTCAGTTGCTGTCGCTCCAGGACTGACGTCAGGTCGTCAAGTGGTATAAAAACAGGCAGCCGACACCATTACATCAGTTTTTCTTGCCCCAAATAGGGAGCTAAGTTATGGTGGAATAACACCACCAGTAGAAAGTAAATACCAATAGCCCTGTAAAGAGTGAAGAAGAGAAAGAGAGAGAGAGGGACAAGGGGGCTGGAGGGTAGGAAACCAGGACTGCAACAGTGAATACACTCAAATATTTATGGTAAGTGTACACAACTGTACTATGTTCTTCGTGTTTTACTGTTGCAGTCATCACACTTGGGTTTATTCCCAAAGCTGAAGAGTGAGTGGAGGCAGTCATGAAGAGTTGGGGCTGGCTAGTATGCCCTTCAGGACTATGGTTGCAGCACCTGCCCTGGATTTGGAAAAGATAGGCAGGTGGTAATGCTTGGTAAAGGTATGAACAGAACTCCATGTTGCAGCTTCCAGGATGTCCCTGGTAGGGTTCCCTCTGAGAAAGGCTGTAGAGGTTGAAGTTGCCCTAGTGGAATGTGTTCTGACCCCCTGTGGGGGTGGTTTTCCATGGTGTTTGTAACAAAATGGATACAGTGTGCTATCCATTTGGAGATGTTTTCATATGGCCTTGCCCTCTGCCCCAGGTGCAAAGCTGACTAGTAACTGGTCAGATTTCCTAAAGGGCTTAGTCCTATCCAGGTAGAATCTGAGAGATCTGTGCTCATCTAAAGAGTGCAGGATCCTTTCCCCCTTATTTTGAGGTTTAGGGAAAAAGGTGGGCAAATGAATAGATTGGTTGAGAGCCACACTGGACACCATTTCAGGCATGAAAGTTGGGTTAGTCCTGAGGGAGACCCTGTCAGCATGGAAAATGATGAAGGGTTCCACAGCCATAAGTGCTTGTAGCTCAGACACTCTTCTAGCTGAAGTGATGGCCAAAAGCAAGGCTGTTTTCCAAGATAGGAATTTGAACTCTGCTAAATCTGCAGGCTCAAAGGGGGTAGTGTGAGCTTTTCCAACACAAAGTTAAGGTCTCAAGCAGGGGTAGGGGCTCTTCTTGGTGGCCTTAAGTTGTTATCCCCTCTCAGGAACTGCTTGATGAGAGGTAGATGAGAGGTAGATAAACCAAGTATGAAGACCACCACGATAATGCAGCAAACACTTCTCTTTATTTAGTATAGGAACATAAAAACGATGAGCGCTTTCACGTACAAACTGTACGCTTCTTCAGGTTTATCTACTACGTTTGCTTGAATTTAGTGGTGAAGACATTTGGGAGCTAGCTGGGTTTGTGTTCACCTTAGTTGATGAGAGGGTGTGAGAAGAGAGGTGGGCTCAGTGCTGTAATGTGCAGAGATGGCAGAGGCCTGGATTTTAAAGGAAGAGAAGGACAGGCCTCTGTGGAGTAGGTCTGCTACGTAATCCAGGATGAGAGGTAAGGATGGCTGTGCTGGGTCAGCTCCTTTAGTCTGGATCCAGGAACAATACCTTTTCCACTTGTCAGCATAGGATTTTCTAGTACTAGTTCATCTGGCTTCACCTATAGCATTCTAGGACCTGCTTGCTTAGGCTGGCCACTGGAGAAGAAGTCAAGGAATAAGCCAGGCTGCCAGGTTAAGGGTGTGCAATTGTGGATGCAATAACTCTCCCTCCGGCTAAGTCAGGAGAGTTGGAATCTGAGGGAGGTACCATGGAGGCAACAGAGACAGACTGTATAGTAGTGGGTACCAGTGCTGGCGTGGTCAGTCTGGGGCAATCAGGATTGCCCTTGGTCTCTCCTCCCTTATTTTGAGTAGTACTCTTGTAAGAAGAGGAAGGGGGGAAATGCATAGATTGAGAGGTTTTCCCAGTGGAAGGACAGGGCATCCACTTCCCAGGCTTTGCTGTGAGGTTCCCTGGTGCAGAATTTGCTGAGCTGGTGGTTGTAGGGAGAGGCAAATAGGTCCACCTTCGGGGTACTCCATTTCTGGGTCACAAGGCTGAAGGTGTTGTGGTTTAACTGCCACCAATGTGGGTCTAGGAGATTTCTGCTTAAGTTGTCTGGCAGGAATTGTACTTGCAGGTGAATATGCATGGCTGAGGCCTTGTTCCAAAGGGTCATAGCTAGCCTGCAGAGTGGGTAAGAGTGGGTTCCCCCTGCTTGTTGATGTACCACATCACTGTGGTGTTGTCGGTTTTAATTAGTAGAGGCCCCAGAGAGAGTAGGGATCTGAAAGCTGTCAGAGCTCTTCTGCTTTGGTGCCAAACAGATTGTCTTTGTTCAGAAGTGCGTCCAATAATTCTGATTTGACATGGTCTGGCAAGGTCTGTTCCTTAAGACAGGCATGCCTTCTAAATACAAAACCTGTGACTGCTGCCCTGCAAGATGCTTCTAAGGCGTCAAACCCACATTGCAGGGTATGCTTGCTGACTTGGCTTGCAGAATGCATAAGCTCCTATAATTCTTTATTTTCTGCACAGTCAGGGAAGGTAGATAATTTTTGTTTAATAAGTTCCATAGTATGTTGCTGGTATTTCAGCATGTGGAACTGACAATTTAATGCTCTAATGGCAAGAGTTGCAGAGGTGTATACTTTTTACCCCATCTATCTAACGCTCGGGAATCCCTGTCTGAAGGGGTGGGATTCTTAGCTGTAGTTGCTTTTATTCCTTTAGGTCCTTGGGAGATGAACTCTGGGTCAGCAGTATGATTCTTGAAAAGAAATTTGTGCGAGTCAGGGACTCTGTAGTACCTGACAGGTTTCCTGGGACCAGGAGGTACAGTATCAGGAGTTAGACTGGATTCCATAAAGACAACATCCAGAACAGGAGGGATAGCTAAGGGTCTGTGCTGTGGTAAATCTAAAAATTGAATTGAACTGAGGATAATCCTGGCATTCCCAATGGAAATGGTCTCTCAAAGTATGTAAGGTTTCACCAAAAGAAAAATCCTCAGGAGGAGAGGCAGAGGAAATGGATTCCTCTGCATCTGAATCCTCATAAGCAGATAACGGCATGTCTTCATAATCAGACACCTCAGAGTCGTCAGACTCTTGGTCATATAAAGCTGCTGGGGACAAGTCTCTCTTCCTTTTAGCAGGAGAAGGCTGGCTTTCCCTAATCAGCATGATAAGGTCTTCTGCCATTTTAAGCATCTGTGACTGTGGCAAGGAAGCAGGAGCTTGAGTTGGGGTCGTTTTTTTAGGCGTAGCTCATACTCTGGGGCTTAGAAACTCGGTAGTTTTAGAAAGAACTTAAAACGTGAAAGAAGTCGCTGGTTTGTGTTGAATATCGGTAGTGTGAAGAACTTCTTCAGAGGCCAGTGCCTGCACAGCAGCTCCGGACCCATCCAAGATAGAGACATCCACAGGTTCCGTAGTTAAAGAAGAGTCTCGCTGCATACCGGACTCTGAAGGGGTCTCGGTAGCGGCCTGCGAATCCATTGAAGCAGGCATCAGGGGCTGCAAAAGCGCCTCACTGAGTACTGGCGAACTGGCAACTAGCTTAACGGAAGCATCATCGGCAGTTTTGGACCTGTGCGGCGTCTGTCTGTCTTTATCCTTACTTTTTTTGGAAGATCGGTAGTCGGATGGCTTACCGAAGCCATTTCGGAATACGGAGAGCGAAAGCATTTAACTACAATAAGGGCCCGACGATGTATAGTTCAGGCGTTGAACAAAGCACAAAACCAGCAGCGAGGGACATCCTGGTCAGGGCCTAAACAGGTGACGCAGTAAGAATGGAAATCTCGGTGTGGTATTTGCTTTACACAGGCAAGACAATTGTTAACTTTTTCTGACATTGGTTAGAGCAAGAAAAAAGAATCCCCAACGGGGTACTTAGCTTTAGAAGACTTCGACTTCAATTTCGGAAACAAAAAGCCAGGTAGCGGCTGAACGGCACCCGTGCAAACTGCTTTTGCTTCGGGCTCTTCGGCAAGAAAGACTAATGTAATGGCGTCGGCTGCCTGTTTTTATACCACTGACAATCTGACGTCAGTCCTGGAGCGATAGCAACTGACGCAGAAATACTAAGCCTCTGGTATTCGGGCCGACTGAGGGCTACCCCTGGCAGGATAACCCAAGTGTGATGACTGCAACAGTGAAACACGAAGAACATCTGCTGTTATTGTGAGGATGCTGACAGTAGCACAGATATCTATGAAGTCCTCTTGAATGGCAGTCTCATCATATACACTCACATCATTGCAAATCTCAGGATGATCTTCACTATCAGGTAATGAATAGGCCCCCATCTACCATTGGCAAGGCTCGATTGTTGGTGGATGGAGGGGAGGAAAAAAGATACAAAAAAAACTGCCCTATGGACATGCTATGGATGGGGGTGGGGGTCAGCTATATGGCATGTGAAATTTTTTTTGCCAGAATTTACTATTCCTAATTTTTTTCACATTTAGTGAGACAATTGTCCTTCTAGGAATTGTTAACAGTGTCTAACCTATGTTGGACCAAATGTGAGTTAGTGGAAATTCGAGCACCACTACCCAGTTTAAAGTTGCCTATGAACTTAGATAACCAAAGCCAAGAACTTTGGACTGAAGGTCTGGGAAACAGATGCCAAATGAGAAAGGGCCCAAAAATGATCCCTACAGTATACCACTCATAACATGTTTGCTTTCAGAAGTGGCACCTGCAACTCTAACCATATGAGCTCTGTCGGACAACCAGTTAGCTATTCATCACTTGACCTTAAGATCTATATTTAGATTTACAAGTCTGTCAATAGTGCCTGCATGGAAACAGTATCAAAGACATTGCTCAAATCCAGATATACTGTATGTACTGCATAACTACTATCCATCCGTATGGTTACTTTTTCGGTGAGGTTAAAAAAGTTGGACCGCCTAGACTTTCAATGATTAAAAGATTAATGAGGTAACAAATAATATACTCCATGACTTTACATATAAGGATAGTGAAGTTAATGGGTCTATAGCAACAAGGGTCTATAATGTGATGTAATAGCATTACAAAGGCTGTTTTCCAGTCTTCAAAAATGTAAACAGTTGGGAAGCTTATATTAAAGAGGTAAAGCTAAGTTCATATAGGCCATATTTGGCACTGACAATCAGGCAGCTTGGTATATTATTAGGGACAATGGGCGAAGTGTTTTTAGCTTTCAAGGTATCTGAGATAACCTGGTTCCAGAATAATTAAAGGGGGTGGCTAGGAGTGTTGAATATGTGGAACAGCTATAATTGTGATGGAGTTAAACCTTTGGGACAGAGTTGCAGTATTACTGCTGTTTAGCTCCTGGAACTGATGGATGTTGGTTAAAGAAAGTGTTGTAGTTACTTTTGGTTTTAGTGGCTATTTTTAAGTTCATGTTCTGCTTTAAGCTTTCTAATGGTTCCTTTCTGCTCTTTATTAGTTTACTCAAGTGTGCTCTTAAGGTTAGTAATAATGAGATTTCTTATAAGCATTAAGCAATGTATTTCTTTTGTTATATAGTTTACATATACAGTTACTCCATTTTCTTAAATTTCTCATTATATTTGGTGCAGATAGGGACTGTATTATCAACACAACTATTTAGAGTAGACGTCAGGTGCACAGGCAGCAGGTTTACAATGGGATCCATCGGAGGAGGATACTCCCTTCTGAAAGAGGCCCCCCCCCCAATACACACAAAAAAAACCCTCAACATTTGCTGCTTCTTAAATTACAGAGATTCCGCCTAACAATAAATCACATTGGTACCAAACTTAAAAGAAAATGAAATGCAAGGAGGGAAGCATTCACATACACTACAAACAAGAGGAAATGAAAGAAAACAAAATCTGCATCTGATCATCAAAGACCAAGCCCCAAAGCTGCACAAAATGCAAGCACATTACATATTTTATTTATTTGCTTTTGTTTACTGAGAAATTTCGACGGGTACACAGCTAATTTTCAGAGGTGGCCAGGGAGAAAAGTGCCACAAAATAATAGATATACAATATTATAAAGCTGAAACAAGCAACAAAGAATGTGGTACACAAACAAAGGAATTCATTAAAATGGAACAAACTGGAAATATTACACAGTTATAAATTCTAGTAGGTTCTCATAAGTAAAATTGGTACACACTGCAGAACATTTTTGATGCGGGAAGTAATCAATACAGATGCAACAGAATCAGTAAGCAGTAGATAAATAAAATATCTACATTTCTACATAAAACAAAGGAAAAATCATTACTCATCAAATCCTTACTCCACATCTTCTGTGGCATCTTAATTAGTCGATCACAGTGTGAATTCCTTCCTTCATTACACTCATAGCAGGCAGTCCTCTATTTCATGGAAGTGCCTTTTCACACCTATACAATAAAACTGACAGAAGGCCCACTGGGAGATCGTCATCAATTATGTATCAGTATTTTTTCAGAAAATGTGACAGGTATAAAAAAGTGAAACATAGAACTTCGGTATCTTCTACAGGCTACTTGATCAGCACCCCATGAGTGTATGAATGAATGGGGACTAAGTGAATGATTATTGAATAAAGAATAAAAGAAAGGAACCTCTTACCCAGATAGACCTTTCACTATCGACATAATCAAACCCATGTGTTTAATAAAGTCCACCAAAGACAAGTTTGAGGCTAAAACAGTCACCTAATCCAAAGAAAATCACAATACCTTTTTTAGTTATGTTCAAAATCTCAGAAGTACAACACAGCAGTGTACTGACCTGATTGTGAACAATGCTACCTACACTAAGGCTGAAGATGCAGCAAACCTATTGGCCAATAAATATAGCTCAAACTTAGCCCCTCACTCCCCTCAATCTATCCCACAAGATGCATCTAAAAATGACTCTCCTCCAGCTATCACACAACAATATCTTTAGATACATGAAACATGATTTAGCCACCCCACTAACACTGTTCACCCTTAGCCTCCATACAGGTTTTGTACAAAGTGAATTGAGAACACCAACAGTTATTCCACTGCATAAGGGAGGATCCCGTGGAACCAGGCAATTACAGAGCCATAAGTCTGAATAGCCTCTTATGTAAAGCCATGGAAAGAATTATCACGGAATTAACAATAAGCACATAGGGAACCTTCAAACACTGGCTCCGTCTCAGTATGGAGTCATCAAAGGCAGGTCATGCTTACTCAACCTAGTGGACTATTTTGAAAAGCTTACCAAAGTAACGGAAGAAGGCAAAATGGTACATTCTACCTACATTAATGCCCAAGACTTCTGACACAATCCCCCACTCAGATGTAGCAGAATAGCTTAATAAGCTAGTAATAAACCTCTTTCCTACCTACCAGATTACCAGCTGGCTTACAGATAGTATGCAGGTGATCAAAACATGGGAAGCTACACCCACAAAAATAGCTGTCACCAGTGGAGAGCTCTAGGGTTTGCTGTTTGGCATCTACTTCTCAGAATTAAAAGCCAATACCAAAGGGCTCAAGCAAACTAAGCAAGCTAGTAGCAGTGATCAAATTCCTAAAAGGCTCAGCCATCCTTCCTGCATGAAATCCTCCTACCCATTACTGACGGACATACTTCACATCCACAAATCAAATGATATTAGTAGTACTTGATCCAGAACCTGAACCTCTCTTGAAAAATTAACAAAAGTCTTCAGAGGGACAGCTATATCTCACAGAGGATACCACTGCCCTGAAAAGACTCCGACATCCATGTAAAACAGAGTTCATCCCTGATCACATTCAAGCATAACTTGGATCAATGGACGGGAAATAGGAAAATTAACCCAGGACTCCCCCCCCCCCCCCCGTACTACTAATAGAAGCAACTCCTAAATGCACTATCCCAATGTATGGGTCCCCTTTAAATATGTTTTTTCCCAAATATCTATGTTTTGCTCTAGTAATTACCAGTAAAGTAATACATAAATATAGATCTCTGAAAGGGTAAAATGAATCTAAACTCCAACAGGTTAATTTTAATCTCCAAATAGGATAATTGCCTAAGCTTAAAATGGTCTGCAAGGGCAGTTAACCTTGTACTAACCTATCAAGTCACATAGGTTTCATTAAATGATTGTTGCTATTTACCGCTCTTCCTCTTGTTACAAGAAATACATGCCAAGATACAAAAGCAAAGAAAATTGAATTAAAAGTAGACTGGCTCTCAGTATTTTTCTATTTGTCAGCAGCTTGTGGAAGGACCAAGTGAACTATGACATTACTTTAGAAAGAAAAAAAATTTTTTGAAAATAAACCTCTATGAATAATAAAAGTTTCCTTATTCTGAAGTGCCTGGGCGCAGAAATGTTTTTAGACATTTGTTAAACATATAAGGCGGCCACTAAACGAGTGTCCTTTTTCAGGGGTGACAAGACTGTCTGGTCAAAGTGACTTACTCAGAGTCATAATGTAAGCAAATGAAAATGGAAGGAACAAAATCCTGGTACCTTTGACTACAGAAAGCAGCTCACTGACAGCGCACAGCCTTAACCCTGTGCACTACTGCCAGTCGTTTCTATCCAATTTAAATAGGACTAGGAAAGGAGCTAAAATAAAATTCTGATCTTATAATTTAGACAAGATGTCAAAGGGTAAAATAAAGGTCCTGTTTAGGAAAAGAACCCTAATGGTAGGTTTAAGACAGAAAATATTGTTAAGAAACATTTTAGCTAAATCTCATTCTCTCAAAGTGCAACCATCCTTCTCATGCAAGGCTAGAGTTGCTAACTGCACCTACACCGAGACGGGCTTCAGAGGGAGATAAAGCAAATAGTCAAGAACGGCCCACGCAGTAAACCTCTTCCACTTGGATGTACATACCATGCTGGTGTTTTGTTTCCCATCTGACAAAGAATGCCACAAAATCCCAAACCACGCCAAGGCTAGAGAACCAGATGCCCACTGAGATAATTCCAGCCACTGAAAAAAACTCTCCAGATGTGCACTTCAACTTCTTTATTTCCACATTAATACATAATCCTTGGAATCTTTGGCTTGGTGTCGTCAATGGGGATTCAAAATGCACATAACACTTCATTTTCTAAATACAGTGAATTAACACTTAAATTGTGTGCCTTCATTTTCTTATAAAATGACTAACTCAAAGTGACATATAAATGTTCATAAACCATTAATGTTTCTGTGTGACCATCAATGTTCGTATGTTAAATAGTGATTAAAGTTATTAAACCACTGCTTAAATTTAAATTAATTTCTTGTCTACCTTGGTCTATAACTCCAGAGTTGTGGATGAAATGAGTATACTTTAGATAAACCCACTACACTGTCAACAAAATCAAATAAATACATTTACCTTAAATATCATCAGTATCTATTCACACATACATTTTACATAAACATATATTGTTTAATATAAAATACTGTACTTACATTTTTATTACACATCATTACTAATGGAACAATGGTTATATAGGCACAACTAAATTCCTTTAGATGGTAACACTTGACTATAAACCTATGTCAGCATTACCCTTTATTGATAAATGCTGGATGAGTACATTCGCAGATGATGCTAAAAGAGCCGGAATGTTAAGACTATAGAAGACCAAGCAAGTATACAGAAAGGTGTGGATGAAATTCATGTATGGGATATGCAGAAAAATGCTTCTTTGAACTGTAAGAAAATTTAAATTATGCACACACCAAGGAAAACACTTAATATCCTTATGGTCTAAAAGAGAAAATATGAAGTGTGCAACATAATGAAGATTTGGTAACAGTCATTACACAAGATTTAAGGTTTAAAGATCATGTCTGTAAACTGGTTGGGAAAAGTTTTGGTATTAAAACTATTCTTCTCACCGTTTCAACAGAATGTTTTGCAGCTTTGTTGTCCTTGCATAAAGGTATAATTAAATTGACTATGAAATATGGTATTGGATGCTGAATATACAACACAAATTATATTAATAGGCTGGAAGGTATTCAAGACAAATTTGGTCAACTATATAATGTAACTATGAAGCATGACTATAAGGAAGTTAAACTTATATTCTGTTTACTATTGCCTATACAAGGGTGAACTGATATAAGTATGTCAGTGTCTAAAGAATAGTTTAGTTAACTTTGGATGTTTTGTCCACCAACCACTCCTTGTGTACAAGAAAGCCTGTGTTTGCACTTGTTTCCTGCCTTTCCTGTTACTAGTCTAGTCCAGGTACAGATTTGCTGTATCCAGGACTCTTTGTAAGCTTCTGAGCCCTCCAAGCCTTTCTGTGTTGGAGGGAAGCCTTCTAGCTTATCAGTGGCAGTGGTAAGCATTAGGTAGCCTATCTACCAGAAGAGGAGTGGTCCCTGGCCCAGAAATTGTAGCTATTGGCTGTTTGAACAGTTTTTTTCCATCTCTTTCAACTTTCTGGTTTGAAAGCCGCACTCGCACTTGTTTCCTGCCTTTCCTATAACTAGCCTAGTCTGTATACAGATCTGCTGTATCCAGGAATGTTGGTAAGCTTCTGAGCCCCCCAAGCCTTTCTGTGTTGGAGAGAAGCCTTCTAGCTGATCAGTGAGAGTGGCAAGCACTAGGTAGCCTATCTACCACAAGAGGAGTGGTTCCTGGCCCAGAAATTGTACCTTATTGGCCGTTTGAACAGTTTTTTTCCATCTCTTTCAACTTTCTGGTTTAAAAGCCGCATTTACACTTGTTTCCCGCCTTTCCAGTAACTAGTCTAGTCCAGATACAGACTTGCTGTATCTAGGACTGTTGGTTAGCGTTTGAGCCCCCTCAAGCCTTTCTGTGTGGGAGGGAGGCCTTCTAGCTGATCAGTGGGAGTGGTAAGCACTAGGTAGCCTCTCCTCCACAGGAAGAGTGAGTTTTAGCCCAGAAATTGTAGTTTATTGGCCGTTTGGGCAATTTTCCATCTCTTTCAACTTGCTGGCTTAAAAGCCTGTGTTTGCACTTGTTCCCCGCCTTTCTTGTAACTAGTCTGCATCCAGGACTCTTTGCAAGCTTCTGAGCCCCCCAAGCCTTTCTGTGTTGGAGGGAAGCCTTCTAGCTTATCACTGGGAGTGGTAAGCACTAGGTAGCCTGTCTATCACAAGAGGAGTGGTTCTTGGCCCAGAAGTTGTAGTTTATTGACCATATGGGCCGTTTGTTCATCTCTTTCAACTTTCTGGTTTAAAAGACCACATCTGCGCTTGTTCCCCATCTTTCCTGTAACTAACCTACTGGAAAGCACTAGAAAGCTGTAAACTAATAAAAGCCTTCTAGCTTAGATGAGGGACTTTGGAGTGATTAACTATCAGTTTTCTGTATTTTCTTGCTGTACTTAAGTGTTTTCCACCTAAACGCCAATTTTCCAGCGTTTATTGCTATTTAAAAGCTTTTTTTTTCACATATTGTACTTATTTGACTGCCTGCACTTTTAAAAAGCTTGTTTTTTGTTTAAATAATTTGTTTAACTGTTGTAGGCTACACATCAAAGTGTG
This sequence comes from Protopterus annectens, assembly GCF_019279795.1. Lineage (NCBI taxonomy): Eukaryota > Metazoa > Chordata > Ceratodontiformes > Protopteridae > Protopterus > Protopterus annectens. Next base: position 158,088,558 of record NC_056730.1, on the reverse strand, counting down.
ATAGCCTTTTCTGATCATTTGTAGTCATTTAAAGCTGTTTTAAGTGTATTTTTTACTATTTTTTCCTTATCTTTTCAAAAAAAAAAAATCCTTGTTTCCCGTCTTTCTTAGCTAGTATAGTCCAGTTTTCAGGCTACTAAGCTAGTATAGTCCAGGTTTCAGACTAGTGCGGAATTCAGGGCTGTGTTACAAGTTTCTGAGTTGCCCATACCTTACTTGGATAGAAGGAAGTTTCTCTGTTCACCTGTGAGAGAGGGGAGCTTTGAGCAGCCTATCTATCCCTGGAGGAGTGGTTCCAGCCCAGAAGTTAGTAGTCTATTGGCCATTTTGGCCTAATTTCTCTCTCTCTCATTCTCCTGCTATAAAAACCACATTTACACAGTTTTGCGCACCAGGCAGCCCTGGTTAGCTAGGGTTAAATTATTCCCGGCTCCACTAAGTCTCCTCTTCAGTTTTTCCTTTGAAACTAGTCTAACTCTCAACCTAAGCACTCAAAAAGCATCCTACAGTCCAGCACTAGCTCAGACCTAATAGCAAGTACTAATATACCCTGACACTTGTTTGCCCAGCAGGGCTAGGCTCTTTATTCACCCCTCACCAACCAAGCAACTAAGCAGCTCACTCTACTATTCAGGCATGACCACAAAGCAATTTCAGGTGTACTCTCCAGTCCAGCTTATGAATCTGGGTATCCTGAGGCAATGTTACAACTGCCTCATGTACACAGAAAACCCCCTCCTCCTACCACAAAACACTAACATATGCGAGAGATGCAATTATACAGCCAAACTGGAGGCTAAGCTCTCTCCACCTAAGACTGGAACAGACAGTCAAGAGAAGAAGGTTAACACTTGCACCACACCTCCAGCATAGACCTAGTAAACCAGCACTGGCAAAAAATACACATAAATACACAAAATCATACTCTGAGGCTCTAAATAAAAACCTGCAAAAGCATCAGAGACCTCCAAAGCAGACACCCAAACAACCTGCACTTCCCATCACAAACCAGACAACACATAAAACACAAAATCAGTGTGCCGCACAATCACAGTCCTTAAGGCGAAATAACATACCTAACACACTAGTAAATAGGTGACTCTATAGTCAGACACACTGATGTCCCACTCAATAGGCTGGACAAGGAGAAGGTTACTGTTAGCTGCCTGTCGGGAGCCAGAATCCACCACATAACACAAGCACTCATGTCACTCCAGAACAAGTACAAATATGACTGTCATTGTTCATGTTGGTGTGAATGACCTGAGACGTACCTCCCTGGACTGCATGAAGAGAGACATGGAAGAGCTCTCTGATCATGTAGCCCAGGCGGGTATGACCCTGACCCTGAGTAGCATCCTGCCCTCACCAAGAATGATACCTCAGGATAAAGAAAAAATTATCAATTTCAACAATTGGCTAAGCATCTGGTGTCATTCAAAAGGGATCCAGTGTCTGTGAGCCTGGGACGACATGCTCGACAAGCCGCGTTGCTTCGCAAGAGACGGCTTGCACCTGTCACCCCTAGGCTTTCGAATACTGGCCAAGGCTCTTACTGCCCCCATACTGCCTTTTTTAGGCAAGGCTCAAAAGTCAAACCCACCTCCATAAACAGCACAATTAACAAAAAATTGAGGGTTATGCTATTCAACACCAGGAGTTTAAATCTCAAAATGAATGCGGTTGAAGCACTCCTCAGTATGGAGAACGTCGACATCTGTGCAATAACTGAAACCTGGTTCAAGGATCCAGAGAGCACCCCAGCACTACTGGGCTACAACTCATACCACACGTTTCAGCCACAGAACACGGACCGAAACACAAAAGGAGGGGGTGTTATCCATATTCAACAAGGATATCTACACCTCCAGGTTAGTGGCGCAGCATGATACCTCTGATATCATCCATGTGCAACTAACATCGGGCAAATCTGCAATGCAAATTGTGGCCTGCTACAGATCACCCTCCATGACCCAGGACCACCACTATGCCTTTCTGGAGACACTGGAAAACATGAAGGTCCTACCAAACACCCTGATATTGGGCGATTTCAATTACCCTACCATTAACTGGGAAAACTACTCGAGTACAAACTCCCAGGCCCAGTGCTTCCTGGAATTCATCAATTCAAATGCCCTGGATCAACTGGTAAACTCCACTACCAGAGGTGAAAACATATTGGACCTGGTCATCACCAACATGGGCGACAGGTGTTCCACACCAGAGGTCAACCCGTTACTGGTTAGATCAGACCATAAACTAATCACTTTGGATGTCCACACCCCACCACCACCCCCAACTAAGGAAACCACAGTAAAAAACTTTTCTAAAGCAAACTTCACCTTACTTAAGACAGAAGTGTTAAGTTTCACAGCCCCCACGCTAAAGGATAACGCTGCCCAAGATGCTGAAACCTTTACAAATGCACTCTATGAGCACCTACAAGGATGCATGGATCATGCCATCCCTAGCAAAACCAAGACTCACTCCTCCAAGAGAAAGAAACAAGTCTAGTGAACCCCTGCCATAAACAGGTTAAACAACAGGAGGAGGAAACTAGTTCAGAAAAATAGCAAATCCCAAGAAGGAAAGACATCCATGATCAGTATCAGTAAGAAACTAAGGTCCCCCATAAAATCATCCAAGGCTAACTTCGAAAGAAAAATAGCTAAGGATTCAAAAGATAACCACAAAGCCTTCCTTAGCTATGTTAAGAAACTAAGTGGCAACTCGCAGATATACACTGAGCTAGTGAAAAATAGCACAAAATACACTGAACCTAGTGATATTGCCAACATCCTGGCAGATAGATTCAGTGCAAACTTCACCCCCTCTCACCCCCAAAAGAGCCCACAACAATACCAGAAGTGTAGTGCCCTGGAAATCACAGAGACGAACAGGTGAAAACTTTTAGTTATGTACTTACCATAACTTCGGATGTATGGGATCCATCTTGCCTACATTCATGACAGATGGGTTCGGAGCCGATCCATCGGCTCCGACTCGGCAACTTATACACTAGCACGAAGTCTCTCATTGGCTGGGCTACTCCCTATCCCAGGATGCACTACACCTGCTTCCCCAGATCTTGTTTGTTCGCTTTCATACACCCATGTAAACACAGAAAACACTATTAGTCACTATAACCAACTAAAGTTCTTCAAGAAAGAACGCCAAGAAAAAAGTGACTACAGCTCCTCTAAATCCAAATGGAAGGGGAAGGAGGGTGTACTTATGAATGTAGATGGATCCCATACATCCGAAGTTATGGTAAGTACATAACTAAAAGATGTAATGGGATCCTATCTCGCCTACATTCATGACAGATGGGACAGCGTCCCTAGCACCTACATCCCGGGTGGCTCATTGGAACACACTCCTGAGAACTGTGGAACCAAAGGAAGGTCTGCCTCGAGAAACCACATCCAATTTGTAATGAGAAATAAAAGTGTGCGGAGAAGTCCAGGTTGCCGCAGCACAAATATCATCTATTGATAACTTGGAGTGAAAAGCTACGGAAGTAGCCATTGCCCTGGTAGAATGAGCCTTGACTGGAAAGGGAAGGTCTTTATTAGCCTGTGAATAAATAAAAATTATACAATCTTTAATCCATTTAGATATGGAGGCTTTTGTTACTGGTTGACCCAATTTGTTCGCTGCAAAAGAAACAAACAACTGATTTGATTTCCGCGTTTGAGCGGTTCTATTCAAATAAAAACGTAGTTGTCTATGTACGTCCAATTGATGCAAAGTATATTCTGCGTTATTGGAGAATTCTGGGAAAAAGACAGGGAGTTCTACAGTTTGTTGCATACAGAAAGAGGAGGCCACCTTTGGTATAAATGCAGGGTTTAATTTCAATGAAACTCTATGCTTGTGAAAAATCAAATAGGGAGGATCAGAACAAAGAGCTTGAAGTTCTGAAACTCGCCTAGCAGATGTTATGGCTACTAAAAGGCCGTTTTCCAAGACAGAAATTTTAAATCACAAGTAGCAGCTGGTTCGAAAGGACGGGCAGTTAGGGCAGCAAGAACCATATTCAAATCCCAAGGGGGAACAGGCTGAGATAAAGGAGGCCTAAGGAGCCAAGTCCCTTTAAGGAAAGCCTTACAAAGTTTGTGAGACATCAATGAAGGTTCAAAAGAAGCATGAAAATTAGAGATCGCTGCTAATTGAACCTTAATGGTAGAAACTGAAGAGCCCGACTGAAAAAGGGAGGCCAGAAAATTCAGAACCTCCGATACTGGTGCAGTGAGAGGATCTATACCCCGTTCTTGAGCCCAGAAGGCAAACCTTTTCCATTTACTGGAATAAAGTTTGATGGTGGAAGGTTTATGAGAAGAAGACAGTATGTGGACCACGTCCGGCGAAAGAGCATTGTCTCGGACTAAGGATGGAAGTGGAGTAACCATGCTGCCAACTTCAAGGACCTGAGAGACTGATGACGCCGTCCTGACTGGTGAGTCAACAGGTCTAGCACCGGATCCAGAAACCATGGACCTTCTATCGCATGCCTCTGTAGGAAGGGAAACCAAACTTGACGAGGCCAGTGCGGGGCAATCAAAATCATCTCGCTCTCCAAGTAAATGGCCTTCTGTATCACCCTCGGTAGGAGGGGGAACGGAGGGAAGGCGTAGAGAAGACCAGGGGGCCAAATGTGAGTCAGAGCGTCCCTGGGAATCTGTCCCTGAGAAGGAAACAGTGTGAAGAACTCTCTGCATTTTGCATTGTGAGGGCTGGCAAACGGTTCGCAGCAAGGAAGACCCCATCTGTCGAAGATTTTCGCAGCTATACTCTGTTTGAGGGACCACTCGTGGGGTAAAAGAATGGTCCTGCTTAATCTGTCCGCAATCACATTGGACTTCCCCGGTATGTGCGTTACCATTAGAAAGCGGTTGGTAGCTACCGCCCAGTGCCAAAGTCTCATGGCTTCTCTGCATAGTGGGTAAGACCTGGTTCCACCTTGCTTGTTTATGTACCACACCACCGACATGTTGTTGGATAGGATAGTAATCGGGCCCTGTGGGAGAGCGTGATGGAGAGCTTGGAGTACCAATAGTACCGCTCTCATCTCCAGGACATTGATATGCAAATGCGTTTCCTGGATCTGCCATGTGCCTTGGACCGACCTGTCCAGGTAATGACCCCCCCCACCCTACCTGGGAGGCGTCCGTAGTCACAGTGGCAATGGGACGTTGAGGTATAAAGGGTCGCCCCTGGTCGAGATTTGATTGGAGAAGCCACCAATGAAGATCTCGACGGCAACTTTCCGTGATTATGATTAAGTGGTTCAAGGAAGTTCCTGATAGGACCATTGAACCGACAGTAGCCATTGTAAAATTCGCATGTGAAGTCTGGCCAAGGGAACTAAAAGTATGGTCGACGCCATCGAGCCCAACAGTTGTAGGATCCGATGGGCGGGGCTCTTTGTAGGGGAGACAGGATTTGACTTGATCTTGTAAGACCTGAATTCTTGCTGCGGTAAATAGGCGCATTCTTTTTGTGTCTAAGTCTGCGCCTATGAAAGTAATACGCTGAGATGGCTGTAGTACAGATTTTTGCAAATTGAATGTGATCCCCAAGAAACGGCCCAAGGTGAGCGTGGCTCTGAGCGCTTGGAGTAGTAGATGCTCGGAGGTGGCAGTAAGGAGCCAGTCGTCTAGATAAGGAAACACCTGGAATCCCAGACTTCTCAGGTGAGCAGTTACCACTGCCAGACATTTGGTGAACACCCTGGGGCTGTGGTGAGACCAAAGGGCAGTGCTCGAATTGAAAATGACTGGCTCCGAGGCAGAAGCGTAAATGTCTCCTGGACTCTTGAGCTATGGGAATGTGATAGTAAGCGTCCTGGAGATCTATGGAGCACATCCATGCATTTTTTTCCAGCAAAGGAAGAATAGATTGAAGAGTGACCATTCGGAATTTGGACTTCTTTACGAAGCGATTCAATGAACTGTGGTCCAAAATGGGCCTGAAGTCCCTGTCTTTTGGTACCAAAAATAACTTTGAGTAAGTTCCTGATCCGATCTGGTCGATGGGGACAGGCTGGATGGCTCTTTTTTCTAGCAGCTTTGAAACCTCTAATGCTGCCTGATCCCGCTGACTGGGTGGTACGTCCGGGATTTCCCTTAAAGAAAGGGGAGATTTGTTGAAGGGTAGGATATATCCTCCGGTAATGATGCGAAGCACCCACCGATCGCTTGTTATGGATTCCCAAGCTTGTGGGTGCGCCATGGCGACCCCGACTGGCTCGAGTTGCACAGTCGGGCAACAACTCAGGAACGCTGGTTGTATGAAGAACCACGAAAGGAATCGCGGTCTCCAGAGTTACGGGGGCCTCTGCCACCTCTGGGCGGCGTCTTCCAAAATCCCCTGCCTCTGGAGGGGAATCACTGGGTGGAGTAGAGAAAGACTTTTGGGATTTTTTAAACCACATTTTCCCTCCTCTCCCAGCCTTGGGATAAGTCCTGGAAGGAGCGGAAAAACGGGCCCCAACGGCAGTCAAAGTCTTGCCCTCCTGCTCGCACCGAGTTAGTGTGTCCTTCACCTTGGGTCCAAACAAAGATGACCCATCAAAGGGGGCGTCGGTGAAGGAAGACTTGAAGGCCTCCGTGAACGAACACAAGCGTAACCAGGCTTGCCTCCTGAGGGCAACGCCTGTTCCCACTGCTCTACTCGCCCTTGCCGCATCTGAAATGAGCCTCATGGACGAGTTAACGATAGAAAAAAGGGTAGTCATCTGTGCGCCAACAGTCGGGGCCAGCGCCTCAGGTAGATTACCAACAATAGAGTCATTTAGCTCTTTGAGAGGATCCCTTTGGAGCCTCGTAAAATGACATAAATAGTTCAGCGACCGTAAGGTAAAGGCCGCTGAGGACAGGGTGCGCTTCCGTGCCTATCCATACTCCTAGAATCCTTATTAGGAGGATGAATAGACGTCGAAGCCTCTGCCACGTCCTGCTGTGTGGCAGAAGCCACCACCAAAGCATCTACAGGCACACCCTTTGTGAGAAATTCCTTCTGGGGGGGGCTGACAAAAATTTATTGGGCCTCGCAGGCACCGGTTCCACAGAATCAGGGTGTTCCCACACCCTTGAGAAACCAAATCAAGGAGTTCATCAAGGCGGAGACACCCAGGAGGCGGAAGGCTGGGCCCCAAAGGCCTTGAGGAAGACTGACTCCTCAGCTGAAGGGTTTTGGCTTGCCAGTCACCTCTCTGTCTCAGAATCGCCAGGGTAGCTGAGAACGAGATATCATCCGAACATGATTTGGGGACCCTTCTGCGTCACCGAGGTCAGTATCCGATGTAATAGACTCATCTTGGGAGTCTACGTGCTTCCTCTTGCACAATTTCTTCCGTGGGGTTCGTCCGAAGCAGTTTGGACGGACCACCGAAGAAGGAACCCGATGGGGGTATCCTCAGGCCCTGGGGCCCGCTGCGGGGCTGCAACACAACAGAGGCACCAGTCTCCAAATCTAGGGACGGTGAGGTAGAATCTTGTTGAACCGGCAAAGGCATGGCCAGCGCTCCTCATGGCCTCAAAGGCGGACCTCCAGAATCCAAGGAGGTCACTGGTCTAGAGGCCACGATGGCACTAGAATTCCAGCAGCCGATGCTCCGAGAGGAAGACTAGGCACCGAAGCACCTAATCCCAAAGTATTCCCTCGGGCCCAGCTGAAGAGGTCGCAGTACCAAACCCTGAACCGGAGGACAGGGTAGGAAGCATAGTCGGAGCCGAAAGGCCTGTAAGGGTCTCTGCTCCGACCGTATGGCTCCACATTGCTCCACCACCACCGGCTCCAACGGCTCGAAGAGGTTGGAGGAGGAATCAAATGTGTTGGAGGATCGGCTCGAAGCAAACTGTGCTGGAGCCGAGACCATTTTAGTAAACACTGGAGATTGGAAAAGCCTCTGTAAAACCCTATCCAGGTCCGAATCTGACAGTCTCGAGGATTTAGAGGAGGTAGACACTCGAAGACTTTCCTCTCGGCTCCGAGAGAAGGGGACCGGCTCGAAACGGCTCCAATACTGTCGCGCCGACTCCACCACAGCATGGACCACCATCGGCACCGAAGGAGCCTTCTTGAGCCGAGGGGAAGAGTCTGAGCTGCACACTTCCACCGGCTCCGAAGCCATTGGAACCGATGGAGGTGATTCACCTCTCGATACTCCAACTTGCGGCTCCGAAGGCAATGGAGCCGAAGTAGGAGGTACCGAGGCAGACCCTTCGACCCTCGGCCCCGAAGTCAGTGGAGCCGAGGAAGAAGAGGTCAATTTAGTCTTTTTAGAGGTCGGCTCCAACGGACTTGTCGGTGCCGACGATCTTTTCTTTTTGGAAGCAACAGGAGGATTTAAGGCTTCCTCAAATGAAGGTTTTATAAGCCCTTTCAAAATCAACTTGTTCTTGCGTTCTTGAAGAACTCTAGCAGAGAAAGCATGACATACGCTACAAGTCTCTTGTAGATGTTTCGGCCCCAAACAATAAACGCAGACTGAATGAGTGTCTGTGATTGACATTTTATAACTGCACCGAGTGCATTTTTTAAAACCTGACTTGTGTTCCTTGGACATAGTACAGGCCCTAAACAAGTATGACTTTACCACAATTAGTAAGCACTATCACAAAATTGCCAACTGACAAGCCGAGACACACTGGCGCAGTAAGAAAAAACTTTGACTCCCAACCAACACACAAAACAAGTCCAACGGCCCAAAGCCCTCTAATTTAAATGGGCTTGGCCCGAAACAATTAACCACAAAAGGTAATAAAAGTTAAAAAGCACACAAAGGTAGGGCAAAGGCCCTCTAACTTAAACGGGCCTTGCCCGACTGAAAATTAAAGTACCAGAAGACACTCAAACACTCAAAAGTAGCAAATAGTAACAAGGAATAACAAGGAATAGCTGTTAAAACAGCTGTTTGGTTAATATATGACAAAAAAAACCCCAAGGTCAAAGACCAATAAAGGTAAAAGAACCACTTAGCTCCAGCCAAGTCGAGACCACGTCCAGCTTGTAAAGCGGCAAACGAGATCTGGGGAAGCAGGTGTAGTGCATCCTGGGATAGGGAGTAGCCCAGCCAATGAGAGACTTCGTGCTAGTGTATAAGTTGCCGAGTCGGAGCCGATGGATCGGCTCCGAACCCATCTGTCATGAATGTAGGCGAGATAGGATCCCAATACATCAGCCCTTTCAAAAGCCAAAAACACAGCGTCAATGGGGCCAGATGGTGTCCCAGACAGCGTCTTGCACGAACTACAGAATGAACTAACCCTCCACCTAAACACGCTGTTCAACCTCAGACTCTCCACAGGCTACGTGCCCATAAAATGGACATACAGCAATGGTTATTCCGCTCCACAAAGGAGGGGCCACAACTGCCCCTGGTATAAGCCTGACTAGCCTGGTCTGCAAGGCTATGGAGCGCATCATCATGGAACTCATTAACAAAGACACTGGGAACCTCCAAACATTTGACCCAACCTAGTTCGGCTTTGTTAAGGGCAGATCATGCCTACTAAACCTGGTTGACTTCTTCGAGACAGTCACCAAGGCCACAGACAAGGGAAAGGTGGTGCACACAGCCTATCTTGACCTTGGCAAGGCTTTCAACACCATTCCTCACTCGGGTATTACAGAAAAATTCACCAGCTTGAACATAAACCCATACGTCATGAGATGGGATGCTAAATGGCTTACAGACAGAACTCACCCGGTAAGAATAGTGTGTTCCAGGTCCGACTCTAAACTAGTCACAAGTGGTTTCCCGCAAGGCTCGGTCCTGCGGCCCATATTGTTCGGCATATACTTCTCAGAAGTACAGGCAAACACAGGAGGACTATGGCTAACCAAGTTCACTGATGACTGCAAACTGGGAGCCATTACTGACTCTCCGGCTGACACGGACATCCTCCAAAAGGGCCTTACTGAGACAGACATCTGGTGTCAAAGTCATGGCGTCAAGCTAAATGCCAAAAAATTCATAGTCATCCTGTTTGGGAAAAACAAAACACCCACGAATTACCACATAGGTGGCAGCCCCCTTAATACAGAAGAGGTAATAAGAGATCTGGGGACCCAGGTAGATAGTTAATCTCTCATTTGACAATCATATTGCCAAAGTAGTTAAGAAATCCTTCTATGTGGCCCATCTAATTACTAAAGGGTTCGCATCTAGAAATAAAGAGGTTATAGTGCCCCTCTACTCATCACTCATCAGACCCATCATACAGTACAATGCCCCATTTGGGATGTACCTCACAAGATACTTCCAACAGCTGGAAAGACCACAAAAGTACCTCACCAAGAGGATTACTGACCTCAAACATATGTACTATGCAGCCCGACTGAAAAATCTCCGGTTGTACTCAGTGGCATATCACTTAGTCAGAGGTGATCTCTGCCTGACTTACAAAGCCATGTCCAACTCAGAATTGATGGACATGCTCCACCTAAAGAAGCCACATGCTCTAGTGAGCTAAACCTCGCCACAACAATAAACAGAACATGCTGGAGGGATAGCTTCCTGTCAAAGAGACTCCCCATGCTTTAGAACAAAATTCCTACCTACATTAGGCAGAGCCCCCTCACTAACAATCTTTAAGAGAAACCTTGACAAGTGGATGGGTAACAGAAAATACACCCCTGGAATCACTTCATTGGCTCTACTTGACAGAGGCTCAGTTAATTAATCAATGGGGCGGCGAACACAGACACACTCTGGCTAGGCTTATAAATGCCCTCGGGCAGATAGCCTAGTACCTACCTATAAGGTGTTTAGGGCAGACAGTAAGTTGAGATCAAAGGGTAGAAAGTTTTTCAGGCAGTATGAACAGAGGATGGAATAAACTGCCATTCATTAATCAGAGAATCTGCACATTTTGAAAAGTGGAAGTGACAACTGAAATGAGAACAGGGTTTTCTAGTTCATGACTACATGAAGAATTGTTTGCTATGACCTCCTGTGAGATCCTAAGGCAAAACTGCACACTGAAATATTAAAACGAAGTTTCCACCTTTTTTAAAATAATATTTATTGTGGTTCTTCGAATACTTCTCATGAGCGACTCATTATACTCTCATTACGTATCTAAACTCTGAAACTGCACACAAACATACCTAAAACAGAACTTTCTGCCTTCAATGCCTTATTAAAAAAACACCTAAGCCACAAGTGGGTGTGCACATGTGCCTCCCATGGGAATCTCCATTTCCCTTTGTTAGCTCATACTCCCATCCCTTTATAACCTCTATCCCTTTATACATGAGGAAACTTTCCTATGACGATTCCTCAATGTCCTTCCTACTGTAATCCCTACTTTACATCAAAGTTTCTTTCTGACCTTCCTACTTTATCCATCTCCTTCCGGTATGCTCCTACACTATCTTATAACTATGTTCTACATCAGTTAGTACTTAGTATTCTTAACCGCCCTACCCACAACTCATCAGCTGTACAATGCCACTCGCCCTCTTCTGGCTTTAACTACTATTCACTTACTACTGACTGTTCCACACACTTTCCCTCAATTTTATTTATTCCTAACATCTATACTGCAAACCTCCTTATTCATGTCTTATAAATTATATCTAATGTCTCCTTGTCACATACATTGTATATGAACTGTTTGCATATTAAATATTTTATATTTGGAATTTAATAATCACGTATAATGTCCCCACAGAAGAAATATGTATTTTATCTTTGCATAGTGTCACGACAAAACAATTGCCTGTACTTGTATCTAGATGTCACAAGAACTATCTATGTAATGTACCTGTAAAAAAAATGTTTTGTCATAAATATCTTGCTGGAGCTTTTCTTCTGCAACCATAGCTGAAAATGGGTTTTGCACAGTTGGGATTTCCTGGTCAACAAAGACCGACCGATAAATAAATAATCCTTAGTAAAAAATTATACAAAGCATAATCCTGCATCCCATGTACTGCCTGTATTTTTCTAGCAACAAACTTAACATCTCACAAATGTTCTTGTACTTACACTGAAACTATGCTACTGCAGATTACACAAACAGTAAATATTGTAAACACCCCTCTCTAAATCACAATTAGCATTATTATTTATCATATGTCTACATCCATTAATGCAATAACTGTTTTCTAAGTCAATGTATACATACAAAGAGATCCATAAAAGTGGTTCAGTGTGTAAATCACTTAGTAGGGCTATAGGGCAAAGGCAAACAAAAGTACAGCTTCATTGTCTGCTGGGGTGGTAAGTAACTACCAAGACTGAGGGACATTTACATTTACAATATGAAGCAGTATTTTTATGGGCATAGTTTTGTGTCATGTAAACCCCAACTTTCACAAAAATATTAATGGCCCCAATCTGTCTCTATTATATATATATATATATATATATATATATATATATATATATATACACACATACATACATACATACACACACGTACGTACGTACGTACATATACACATACACACACACACACACACATGAATGGCTGTAATTTTACTGTATGACAATTTTATTGAATCAAAACTCAGTTTATTAAAATGCTTCTAAGCCCATGTAGTTGAATGACCATCTGATAAAGTCCATTTCACTAAATGTGGCCTAACTAAAACTACTTCTGTAAAACAGGCAAAATATGTAACATATAAGAAGTTTTATCTAGTGACTGAATTACATATGCATAACCGCTACTGGTATAATTTCTAATTGTGCAGTGACAAAGATTCCCTTTGTATGGTGTTTTCACTTTTCTCCACAGTTGTGCAACCACGAAGATAGTACATAGTAAGGGTGGTGTGGCGGGGTGAAGACTCCCCCCCATGTGGAGGGCCTGGAAGAGTTTCCCCATACAAAAAACATTTTTTGAAAGATTTTTTAGTTGGGTGGCCCTCACTGTATGATGTTTCTATTGTCTTGAATTCAAATAAAAGGTCTTTCAGTAAAAACAGTCTTTCAAATCTTTAAATTCAGTCATTTGGAATTTAAAAAAACTTTCATTGAAAAGTCATATACCCAAATGTGTGTGTGTGTGTGTGTGTGTGTGTGTGTGTATGGAAAGGTTGCGACGTATACTAAAATGAGAGGTGAATGAGTTATGAAAAAACGAAATGAAGTAACTTAAAAAATCTTTTAATAAACCAAAGCTTTCAGGTCATGAACCCTTCATCACTGATGAAGGGTTTATGACCTGAAAGCTTTGGTTTATTAAAAGATTTTTTACGTTAATTCAGTTCATTTTTTCATCTATGCTATAGTCTTGTGAGCTGGTGTTTTACTTGAAAATGTAGTTTTCAATCAGGGGAATGGGTTAAACCAGGAAAACTGTTTGTAGGATGTTCATAGGTAGCTGACTCAGGCGGATTTGGAGAGCAGCTTGCAGCTGAAAACAGACTTTATCAGCAGAAAGAGAGGCTGTTAATGCTCTGTGGTGAAGGTACTGCAAGACGTCCTTTTTGAGATGCATAATGAATGAATGAAGGGTTCCTCATGGAATGATTACTGCAGACAGCTTATGTAAAGAATGGACAAGTGGCAGGAAGAAGCTAAGGTATAAGCTGGACTGAATTTTAAAGTCAAAGACAAATCTCCATGAAGAGTGAGTTCATCAGGGCAAAACTCTAATCGCAGAAAAAGTAAAAGAGAACAGATTACTATGTTCTGAGCATCTGTGAAGAAAAGCAGAAGACAATCTGGTGAAGAAAAATTAGGCCAGGCAAGAGGAAGCAAGGGCTTTCAGCAAAGATGTGTATGAATTACGTGACAGAATATCTGCAGTCAGGCAGGACTGCTGAAGAAGGTAACAGTGTCATTGAATCAAGAGACAAAGTGACAGTTGACACCCTAGCTCCATGTAGAAAATGAGAAAAAAGGGGGATTGATGATGATGTGACTTCAGAAGCAGATGGAGAGGAAATCCACACCAAGAAAAAACTACTGATGCAAAAACTTTTTTTAGCTTCCACATATAAATAACAAGAAAGGAAACAAAGCTCCTTGTAAGCTCCTGTGGGCAATAAGAAAATTATCAGCAGAATTGCTTTATGTGAAACGACTAAGGCACTGAAACTTTTAAATTTGTTTTTTGTGTGAAAGTCCAAGAGAGTTGTCAGCTCTACTGAAGTCATTCTACTTTAAACCTAAAATAAGATGATGTGTTTCAAATTAAAAGCTTACGCAGATGATGAAGAACACGGTTAAAATGTGTATTTGTAGAGCTAATAACTCCAACATATTAGAGGACATACAGATTATAGCAAGAAAGGAACATTACTGATATCCAGGATAAATTAGTCCTATGGACTAAGAAAGGATCTTACGTCAGAATGGTACATAATCCCTCTGTGAGATGCACTGCTTGAGATGTTATTGGCCCAAAATAGGATAAAGAAGCTCTAGAAGCTGCATGAGAAAGAAGTGGAAAAAAACTCCTTCTCATGTTTCCTACAGGAATCCACTCCATATCAACCTTGTTTAACAGCAGCTATGCCTCCTGAAACAGGAGGGGAAGATGTCTCAAGGACAGCGAGGAGCAACGTATTTATTGCATGACTGTACTAAAATGCTAAGTATGTATTCAGGTATTTATTTATTTTAGTTTGTTAATCACATGAGTGAGGTGGTCCTAAGACCCTTATCAGTCTCCACCTGGACACAAAGGCTAGGAAATACACAATGTAAGCAAATGTTTACATGCCAATAGTAGTATATTTTTACACGTAAAAAGTAGCACACACAGCAAATATCTCTCTATATATAGCAGTAAATGTCACACAAGCAACATCTATAAGCATTGGTCATTGTTTTAAACAAAGTACAATACGGTATAAACAATTTGTTGAACAGTTAAGTTTAACAAAGTGCTACTTTCTTCTTAATTATGAAAGGACAAGTAAGGCACCCAAGTATCAAAAAGCATTGCTAAGACTGATCTCAATGACAACTAAAAAGACCGTTA